>NC_052616.1:46254789-46435866 GCF_016545825.1 Eucalyptus grandis | reverse complement strand
TGAATTTGGAAATCACCAATATCAAAAATGGTCCATAATTTTTTGAAAGAATCCACTTTTAATAGTTTCGTCAAAATATCTTCAACTTGATCTTCTAATTTGTATAAATTAAACTCAATCTCACCATTTTTGACCATCCACGAATATAGTAATACTTGACGGCAATATGTTTGCTTGTTTATGTTCATGCTTTAATTCACACAATATCCTTCAAAGTCATATTGTTTGACATGCCACTACAACTAATATTATGTATTATGCTTCAATAGTCAAGAGTATAACAACTTGTTTTTAAGATGACCAAGAGATTACTTGTGATCTAAGAAAGAACGCATATTTAGAAGTACTTTTTCGAGTTTTGATATCACCGTCCCAATCATTATTTGTATATACCACTAGATTGAAACTGTTAGTACAAGAATATAAACTCCATGATTGCAAGTTCCACTTACCATAAAATTCTGTTTGTTGCCTATATATGAGATTGGTATGACTTCCCATGAACTTACCAATAATTCCCACACCATAAGTAATATATTGCTTAATGGAAGCCATATATCTTAAACCGCCAACAATGTTTCTGAAATAAGTGTTGTGACCAAATGGTACATACAAGCTAAAGTCTCAGATGGACCTTAACTCAATAACAACACCGCACACGGACCCTTGATCATAAATCTCTTCCAAGACCATACCTCACATAAACACGGGATTTGCAATTTAAATTTGAAACTATCCTAAAAATTATATGTAAAGAGTTGCCACTAATTTAATGAGGTCAATTAGAAACCAAGTGAGTATGAGAGGATACGTCACTTTTTATGCAATCGAGATCTAAGGAATGAGGACTTGATTAAATCGGTGTCATTTTGATACTTAAACTTGATTATTTGCTCACTAAATTCTTGTTCTCTACATGTCTAGGTGATGATTGTTTATTATGCTCCTAATGATTTAACCTAATCATACTAAAAGTGGAAATTAATAGTCAATGTATTGAAAAAAGCACCATCAAGTAAAATCGACATGAGGTTGTCCAAATAGCGACTTAGCATTGCTTCCAAAAAGGAAGCATTCAAAATTTATTGTGAAGCCCAAAGGCTTATTTAATTTTGAGTTCAATTTTTTGCTAAATTAGTTTAAATTACAATCAAAACTAAAAATATAATGAAACTGGTCAAAATCTAATTTCTAAGCAAATTTTTTGGATTTTTTATTTTTATTTCTAAAATGGACTTCGGATATCAAGGACCCGGTCCGAATTGTGGGTCAGAACAGGACCCTAGCGGTCTGGGTTTAGTCTGAACTTGGCCGGCCTTCAAGCCCGGTCCGAATATGGCCTAATCACCGAATCTATTCAAAATCATTTTTTTATGTTTGGCCCGGTCTATTCTCTAAGCCCATTCATTTAACCCACCCCGAATCAATTACCTAGATCTGACCCGACTTCATTATATCCAGATTTTTTTTTCTGTTTATCAATTTTTGTATTTCTTTTATTTCTTCCTTCCTTCCTTCTCCGCATCGTCTTCCTGGACGCTCGCCGGAGGTCGCTTTCCCTTTGAACATTCCCAACCACCGGCCGGCCATCACAGTAAGCCACCATCTCCGATAATCTAAGCACCGCCGTCGGCCATCTATTCCGGCCACCACCGGAACATTACCAGCGGCAATTTCCAGTGACCAAACCACCGCCTCCATCTTGACTCACCGGTTAAAACAGAGACTTCAAGCATTCACAGCACACCAGTAATTGAGATAGACAGAAGCAAACCAGTGTGAACGCCTCCCAAGGATGAATACACAATCCCGCAATCCGAATCCATTTGTTCCCCGTAAACTGCCATTGACGACCACCATGACAAGCAAATCCGGAAATAATGAGACAAAGACATGGATTACTACCCACAGTGATAAGTAAGATTCCACAAAACCGTGCTTAATAACCACTACAATCAGGTCAAAGTATGCAATGTCTTCGGACTCAACCGCAATAGGCATTACCTCAGGATCAACCTTCAAAGAACTTTCATCTAACATGTGGAGGGCGTCTCAATCTAATGGTCTAAATGCAGGGATTCACCGATGATTCGCGTTCATATTGACACCAGTCTCAATTTCCCAGCCTCGTTTTTGATCTATAGATGAACATTCGAACTTTACCTTGAAAGCTTGGTTGCCGATCGCGAATTGTTGCCAAGCGAGCGATGCCTCCGGTGAGTATCAAGTCCGGTGAAAGAGCTCCAGGGGAGATTTGGTCATTTCAATCTTCAAGGTCGCCGAACAGAGTCGAACGGAGGGCTCCGATGCGGCTTCAAGATTGGTCGAAAACGACTATTCGTGGAGGCTGCGGCATCTGAAGATTGATGAATTTGATGTTGTCGGCGACTGGCTGATGATCAGAGATGGCGGACGGAGAGGTGTCCCCAGAGCTACGATTCTCCTCCTTTTTGCTGCACCGGAATGCGTTATCTATCAGTGACGTGCTCCCATGCCGTTACGGCCAATCTCATCTCGTCCATCTCAATGGGGAAAGAAATCTTTTTTGCTCGATGAGTTTGTTAAATTTGGGCCATCCAAGATGAGCTTCCCGTGCTGGCTCTATTATTGTATTTATTTATTTTTTTTATTTTGCTATTTTTATACTTTTATATTATTACAAACAATGTATCGGTGAAATTCGAGTGTCAACAATATGTGCGATTTACTAGTTCACTGATTTGTTCACTTTTCACGTCCAAACATTTTATTGCCGGAATTTCTATTGATACGAGCAATTCCATCTTCAATCGCTTCAAAATATCATTAGCATATTTCTAATGTGAAATAAGTATGACGTCACTTGTTTGCTTCACTTCAAGGCCTAGAAAATAGGGCATCAATCCTAAATCTATCATCTCAAAATGGTTGGTCCCTTAATTTAGTAAATATCTTTTTAACACCTCCAATTAACGTAAATGCATAACATTATTAAGTTACCGTTAGTATTTAACTTGATATATAGTGCATGGTCATAGTGGCACTTTTGAAAGCCATGCTCTAATAGGTAAGTGTTGATCCACGTGTACCAAGCTCAATGTCCCCATGTTAGCCCATATAGTAAATTGGCTAACAGTCCACAGGCGATCGAAGTAAGCTGAGATTGATCTGGCAATGATCTTACTTCGAAGCAATCTCTAGAGTCATTCATGCATTAAAAGTCTATATCACCTCGAAGTGTTTGAAACCAAACTTATTTTACACGATGACCGCCTTTGTAGAATTTTTACATAATATCCCAAACTACTTTTATAGTCACCGCACTCAATATTTTTTCAAATATCATTTTTCTCCACGGCTTAAAAGTTCACATACAGTACTTTCTAGTAAATATACTCAGGGCCATTTGGTCGGTGAAAACGTTTTCAGCTTTCGATTGTAGATGAATATACTGCTTGATGAGGAAGGAACGCGCGGCGGCGAGGGTGTGGAGGGCGAGATCCACGTCGGGATCAGCGGAAAACCATAGGCGTGCAAAAATGAACGAAGCTGATCCGTAACAACAGCGGATCGTACGGGCCTGATGGTGTCGAGGGCGAGAAGAGAGTGATCTTGGATTGCGGCCGCCAGAAGGTTCTCAGGTGACTGCCGTCCTGAAGAAGTATGAAGAAGATAGAAAGTGAGAACGATGAAGAATCGGCCAAGGACTTGAAAACAAAAGTTGCCCCTGGGGTTAATAAATATGGCTACGCGGTCTCGGCTCCAGTACACGTGACAATCCATTTGGCTGGTTTTTTAGGGCGTAATTTCATTTTTTTATTTTTGGAATAAATTTTTTGTCCATAAATAAATTTGGAACATAATTGAAAAGTACAAATTTTCTATTTTTCTATTTTTGGAATATGAAGGAGAAATAAAAACTCTTCTCATCACTTACTCTTACTATTAGCTAGCTGCACCTTCCATTGCCTACCTAGAAGCAAAAAATTATGTATCATTTTCAAATGAATTTTTATTTTTTTTTAGAAACATAAATTTTGTGTTGTTATCAAACAAATTTTTTACTCAGTTCCAATAAATTGAAATGACAATTATATTTTTGATAAGAAATTGATTTATAAAATAGAATGGTTATCATTCATGTCTTTAGTGTTCATTGTAATCAACCTTTGAGGTATTAGTCTAAATGCTACTGTCCTAGGTGTAGCCCTTGAGATAGAGGGATAATCACATTGAGACAAGCTAATGAAATGTCAAGCTTGACTCACATGTTTGATTGCTCAAAACTTCACTTGATCTTAGCTTGATTGAGTATTGAATATCTTGAACTCAACTAGAAAAGAAAATCCACGTATTCAAAAGTTTCACTTGAATTCAATTCGATTACGTTGAAACATAAATGGATCGGAGCTTAGAATTTCATATACAATGGAATCTTTAGTTTTTGTCTATACCTAGAAGTATTAAATAATTTACAAAAAAAAAAGCTCAATTAGACTTGTAAAACTATCGAGCTAAGTACTAGTGAGCTGAAGTTCAAGATTGTATGGCACATTTATGTTTAAGTTTCACCTAGACTCTATTTTGGTATATAGTAAATATTATTTTTGTGAAACAATGAACCCTCACCCACATCTGGCAAGGGGGTTGCTAGCCCTCACCCTTGCCAAGGGACGACTTCCTTGTTGGCCATGTGAAGAAAAAATAAAACAAAAAGAAAAAAATTAAAACTAAAAAATTGTCCACATCAATGTTAACATCTATATTTTATCTGACAAATCAAACACAGATTCTTGTAATATGTATGAAAATGAATTTAAAAAAATGAAAGAAAGAGAAAATAATAAAAAGGGCTCTAATGCGGTCCTGATTGAAAGGGCCTGGTCTAGTTTGCATGGCCCAAAGAAGTGGATGTTTGAATTCAAGCACTATCGATTTCAACTCAGTGCTAATTAAAAAATCCAACAAAATAAGCCCACAAAGCCCAAAGAGCGTCCAAAGCCCGGTCATTTTTTTTCTCGTTTTCTGTCCCTTTCTCTCTCTCCTCGTGGGATATTAACAGGACGTGCGCTCGTTGAGGGAAAGTACTTGGATCCACGGTAGCAATTTCCATTGAGCCTAGCTGGCTACGGCTCTGTTAGTCCCCAATCAAAATGTTTAGCTAGACCCCGAAAGGGCTAAAGACATTTTTTTTTTTTCCCAAAAATAGACGTAGACATCTCTCATAAGTTTCAAAGTCGGAGGATTAGTTTTATTTTCTAGTAACTCTTTTAGTGGATAATTGGCCTATTTCTTGGGGAGTAGTTGCATTTCTACAGGACATTTATTAAATATTTAAATAATAAATCATACATTCATTTGATAATTTAAATTTTTAGAACAGTTTGGACTTATGGTACCACAATTTCTCACAACATTAAACAATACAATGATGGCTAAATTTGAATATAAAATGATGGAATATTTGCTGAAAACCACCCTGAACATTGATACTATTGCGCAATAGCTCTCAAAACTTTATAAAGTTACATATTGCCTCCTTAAACCTTCATACTTATTACAGCAATGGGTTTTTCCATCTGCATGTAGCCCTTAGATGTAACATGAAAAAGTACTAACTCATTTTTGGATCAAATAACACCTATTACATGGTTTTTTTTTTTTGTCAAACACCTATTACATGGTTGACGAAGTTAAGAAAATACAGATTGAAACATGATGAAAGGTTATAATAGTTAAGCAAAATGTGTTTGTCCATTTTTAGATAACGTTCGACTGCTATGCAGACAGAAAAATTTGCTGCTGCAATAAAAATCGCAGTTCAAGAGACAGAGGGGCGTAACTTTTCAAAGTTTGGAGGCTACGAAGCTTGATATTGTATGGCACACTCAGTTTAAGTTTCACCTAAACCCGTTTTCGGTTTGTGTAGTTGATTGTAAATTGAAGAACTTTTTTTCATAGTACTTCAGGAGATTGACGGATTTTATTTTATCTTTTACTTTGGTATTTTTTGTGCGTATAACGCGGAAGCTACCATCAGAGCCGCTATTCGAAGATGATGGTGTGCATTTCACGTAATCTAAGTTTCTTTCTCCCATGGTCCTTTGGAACTTTCCTCCTTCCCTTCCCTCCAAATAAATAATCCCCACACACCAGTTCCAGGCAATTTCTTGGCAATATCGTTTCTACTTTCTTGAATTTGGCGTTTTGGATGGACAGCGACTTGGGGCCAACGAGACTTAAACGGAGGGTTGCAAATGGGATAGAAGGTGAGAAAGACAGTGAACAAGCGCAAACCAATCAAGAATGTAAACGTAATCCTAGAACTTGATTTTACCAATATTCTCGGTGGAAATCACTTGGTATTTTCACTTGCCCAATGAAATGGGACTCAACTCTTCAAAAGAAGGAGATGAAAATAAAGAATATATCTATATCATTAGGATTAGTATAGCAAGAAATCACAAAATGATATTACTTGGACACATTTACCTAAATGATGTTTTGACCCATAAGGCCCTTCAAAGTGGTACCATTGCCTCAAATTTACCATCCGTTACTATTCTGTCCGATTTTGCCATTAAAATGTCATATGTTGTATTTAATTAGGTTGATAGTGTTTTAGGGCACACTTATATGAAAACTTTTATGCATGATGACCATATCGCCCTTTTTCACTGGAGACCCATGTAAAATTGGGAAACCCGAACCTACCCAACTTGTCTCTACCATTGTTTAGTCAAAATTGCATATTGCAAATTAGAACTCCATTTAAATGATTGGTGGACCTGTGTAAACTTTTTTTTTTTTTGTTGATCATACTCTAATCCTACTCTAACACTCACTCTCGGACTTTGCCCTTGCTTTTTGCGGGCGTGGGAGCCGAAACCCACTCCTGAAATGAAATCGTCCCCACCCCAATCCCCCTTTGAGAAGATGAGGATTTGAACTCCCAACCTCCTCTTCCAGTTGGAAGGGTGACCAGGGCGAACCCCGGTGGTTACTGTGTAAACTTGTTATCTCTCAACTTGCCTTGCCCGTGATGATTATGCCCAAATTGCCTAATACTATTCTTCCACATAGGCAAATTATTGTTTCACTATGATGAGCCTAGCTAGGGAAACATTGACATTCGTCTTCGCTAAATATGGAATTTAGATTGATTATCAAAATTTTATATATTTTATGGATAAACAAAATCAAGATGATGTATATAGAACTGTTTGATATATGCGAGAATAAGTTGATAATATCAAGTAGCATGCTTCTATTAGATAAATAAAGAAATAAATAAAGAGATAGAAAAATATGCAAGCGGATAAAGTGATTTGGCTTGGACCAAATTTATGTCCAATTTTCTTATACTACCAACAAGCTAGAATCCACCAATAATCTCTTGAGTAGTTACAACATAGCACTTGTTTGTCGGGACTCTCCCAAATGAGGATTGGGAATGAGTTTATAGGTAGTTGCCTAATGGCAGGCCAAATGGCCTAAGGATTTAGGCATGAGCTCTTCCATGCTCATATCTCATGTGGCGTTGGATTTCATTTTATGTGCTTTACCCCAAAAGATTTTTAGGAGTTGCCATTGGCCATTTTGGGGTTTGCTAAAAACCAAATGAGACTCGTTTTATTTACTATGCAACTAGAGATTCTAGCCCGAGGGATTGATCATGCTAATGTTACTATAGTACCATTTCACATCACTAACTTGGAAGGTTGTTTATCTAAATGATCATACACACTTGATTGCCAATTATGGTCCTAAAAGTATCACAACCGCTAAGTGATTGTGGATATGTTCTTGAGGGATTTATTATACTAGTCTTAACCTATTCTAGAAAGGAAATTAGCACACAGGCTATGGAAATAGCTTTTTAAAAATAAACAACCAAGTATGAAAAGCATCTAAGTAAAATAAACAACCAAGTAAAAGGAAATGAAAAAAACTCAATACAAATTGGGCAAAGAATGTACATGGCCTCATTATAAGTCTTGGGACATGAATCTCCACAAGCTAAATCCGTTGTTAAATCCAGCAAATAATATATAATGTCTTGTTATTTAGCCTCGAGACATGAACCCCATAAGCTTGAGACTAAATGCTAATCCTAAACCTAAGTCTATTCATTTTATGATAGTGACCTAATCTAAGCTATTCTAACCAATTATTTAAAACGTAGTTCTAAGTATAATAAGGCTTCTATTAACTAGAACCTAAGCTAACCTACTTATTGAAACCTAAGTTTATTAATCTAAGCTAGCCTATTGAAACAAAGCTAAGATAATCTAGTTAGGCTTCTTCAGACCACCCTAGACCGCCACCCTTGGCTCGTCCTCGGCCGCTGGGTTATCAGGAGACGAGCTCTAGCTCTCATCAATACATCACTTTGTTCGTGGAGAATCACTTACGCAATGGAACGAAGACCCAAGAAAGTTAGACGTAATCAGATTTCCCCCACTTCCGGTCTTTTTCCTGACTTTCGTCTTCTTTGCGCGTAAACCGCGGAAGCTACAATCAGAGCCACTATTCGAAAATGATCGTGTGAATTTTCACGGAACCGAAGTTTCTTTCTCCTATGTTCATTTTGGAACTTTCCTCGTTCCCTCCTCCAAATGAATATCCCACACCGGTTCTGGGAAATTTCTTGAGTTCAGAAAGTGATTGGCAATAACATTTTTACTTCACTGAATTTTGTACTTTGAATAGGCGACGACTTCGGGCTGCCAAGACTTAAAACGAAGGGTCACTAACGGGATGGAGAGTGAGGAAGAGAGTGAACTTTAGCGCAAGCCAGTGAAGAATGTAGATGCAATTCTAGCATGAACTTGACTTTACCCATATTCTCAGAGGAAATCAATTGGCATTTTCTTTCACCCAATGAAAAGGGACTCGACTCTTCCAAAGGAGAAGAAAAGAAAGAATATATCTATATTATTCAGATTAGTACAACAGAAATAGCAAATTACTTGAACACATTTACCTAAATGATGTTTTGACCCATAAAATCTCTCAAAGTAGTACTATTGCCTCAAATTTATCATTCATTATAATTCCGTCCAATTCTGCCATTAAAATGTCATATGTGGCAGCTAGCAAGGCTAATAGTGTTTGTGGGGCATGCTTATATGGAAATTTTTATGCCTGATGACCATATCGCCATTTTTCATTGGAGACCCATGTAAAACTGGGGAAACTTGAACCTATCCAACTTGTCTTTACCGTTATTAAGTCCAAATTGCATATTGCAAATTGAACTCCAGGTAAGTGATTGGGGGACCTTTGAAAACTTGTTCGACTCTCAGTCTATAGAAAATCTTGCCTTGTGGTGATTATGCACGAATTGCCTAATGCTCTCCTTCCATGTCGGAAAATAATTATTTCATATGAATATAGCGTCCTGCTAATCTCCAGCAAAGCCAATCGCATTCCCCATGATAAGCCCAGCCAGGGGAAAATTGACATCAACCCTGAGAAAACATCTTACCAAAAATGTGAAGAGACATGACTCACATGTCTCTCTCTACATCCTCAGATTGAGCGTGCTTGCATTATCAATGAGATCAGGACTATACTGCAAACTTTTGACTGTCTTGGTACCGGCGATGGTGAAGTTACCTTATAAAAACAATAACACTGAGACAATAACTTCTCCTTTTTTTTTCTTACTTTTATTAGAAACGAGATTTCAAATCAATTGGTATCGATGAACTATTGGATTTGGATAAGACACGATATCGGGTAAATTGTTTACAAATGAGATTGTTTATATTCGATGATAGGAGAAATTCATTGTACATCTTACTCATAAATATGAATAACAAAAAAGACTAATAAAATCGAATATTGATGTCTAAATAAAATTGGTATATTGCTTTAGGGAGTATCAATTACTCTTCTACGGGCAGAGTTGCTCCCATTGTAATAAGATTTGAAATGAAGTATACAGCCTTTATGGGGTAACGTCATCAAAAAGGTAGCTAGCATTGATAGCTCCTTACCGTCCTTTATGAACTATAAAAGGAGGGAGGCAGGTGATGCTATGGTTTTGGAATTTGACCATGTGCAGTAAATTGTACGTGAGATGAACACGTGTTAAATGGATTAATCCCGAATACAATGATGGTAGCGGTGAATATTCATCACCAAAAATAATGTACTAATTCAAATAGAGCTCTTCATTTTGCACATTAAATTTTCAAATGAAATAGCTAATCAGTAACGAAACTAACAGAAATCCGACGTCCACTCTTACTAGGATAACCAAGGTCAATCTTGTAGATACACAGTCAGACTCAAATGTCGCTCATGTGGTTGGACATTTGAGTGGAGTGTTGTGTTATAGTGAACTGTATTCAATGGCTTCAGGGTAGTAAACTACTCCTGAAATTTGACCATCCAATTATTTAGCACAAAAATAAAATCGATATAAAAATGGCGAAGTTAATTTTTAAGGGAAAAAATGGATTTCTTTAGCGGAAAATAAGCGCACAAACTCATCTTCGGATAGCTTCTAGCTAACACAAATACAAAAAGGATAATTGTATCATTGCTTGACCTTGCTCTCTGTGCTCATACCCTAGATCATAAAAAGAACTTAAAGAAAACTTCACATATTGATGGCTCCATCCTATATGCTACAAATTATGCAGATCATTATCAACAACAAAAATTACAAATGAAGAGGATTAGTTACTAAAAAACCAAAAGTATGGGAGCTAATTGCAAAAAGCGAAAGTGAAAATATACGCAATTCCTTTATCCTTCTTCAAATTCTCCCCATTTCCCCTTGATTTTTTAGCCCGGAATGATATTCATGCAATGACAAACATTGTCAAGAAGTCACTTCTACAACAAGGCCTAGCCCATATACTCGATGCTGCTTTCACTTATGCAAGATTCAAGTAGATGGAGATTTAATTAATTGAAGGATGATTTTTTTTACCAATTTATCTCGTAACAATTCATTTTTAGATAGGGTTTTCAATTGCCGTTGGGTGTCATTTTCTTGTATGTTTCCTCAAATAAAGATTGGTATTGCTTTGAAAGTGTCACGAAAGAAGAAATTATCTAATTTCTCTTTTTTAGCTCCCTGTTTTTCGTCTCAATGTTGAACTCAACAGCTCTCGATTTGTCAAGTGATCTCCTAACATTGATTCCATTTGGAAGAAACTATCGCATTATTGATTTATGAGAGGAGTTTGGTTTTGAATTTATGATTGACGATCAATTTCTAAGCGAATATGAATTCACTTGACTTTTTTTTGTCTTCTTTTAAGATTATAAAGAGTTTTATTGCAATTGTCATAAAAATTCTTGTTATCACGGATAGAAGTTCTCTAGAGACACTAGTTAAGACCGCAAAAAGTAGTAGAAGCACATTCAAAGCATTTTGCTAAAGTAAAAAACAATCTGCTATATACTTCATTAGAGAAAAGAATCATCTGAACCAACAAACTGGTTTAAGTTCTTTGGCCAAAATGTTGCTTTAGACTTTAGAAAAACTACAAAATACCGAGTAAACAAAATTAAAAAAAGTGTAGTAAAAATATTTGTTCACGAAATGTAAAAAGAATCCAACTTCATATTTTCATTCATGTTCCAATCAAGCTAGAGGATCAGCAGGAGAACCGGCCCATCTATTCAATCTTGGAGACCCATTTAGTGGAGTTAACTTGAGATTGTTTAAAGTTGGGCCAGTCCAAGATTTTTTCCCGAGAATTTGCCCAACAATTTTTTTTTTTGGGGTCTGAAAAGATGATGCATTTCATTCAAGGAGGACGAAAATTACAACCCATAGAAAGGGCGTCGATACATAGTAAATTCATTAACGCTTGAGGAGGGGATAAAGCCCAAGTAGGTGAAAGTGAATTATGGGCATGGGCCTTTGGCGGCCCAATCAGCTGCAGGGTTGGCTTCTCTTCGCGCTTGTTAGATTTTTCGTGGCATTTTCACAAAGGATGAGCCGTCCTTTTGATTTTGTTCTTAAACGTTGTTAATACAATGTAAATAACGAGAATTGGCACATCGCTTTGGAGAGTATTCGTATGGGCGGACAGCAAGATGTGAAATGAAGTATAAGGGTATTGGGTGACGCTCAGAATAGGGTTACTAGCGCTAGTAGCTCTTTATTGTTCTTTATGAAGTAAAAATTTGTTTGAGTTTTGGAATTTTATTGTATGTGATAAATTGCATGTGAGATTAACATATGTTACAATATAATAAATCAGATTTTGGAAAAAGACAATTGATGTATGTGATTGTGAACCCTTAATGATTGTAATTGACAATTCAATAATAAACTTTCGACATATCACGTTATCTCATAAAGTGATTTGATTACTTGCGCAAAGACTATAATAATCCTTTGTTCTTGCCAATTCGTGCCTTTAGAAAGCGATTGGCAATACTATTTCTACTTTATTGAATTTTGCGTTTCAAGATGGACAACTTGGGGCCACCAAGACTTACGGAGGGTGACTAACAAGATGGAAATTGAGAAAGGGAATGAACTTTAACAAAAGCCAACAAATAATATAAAGACAATCCTATCATGAACTTGACTTACCAATATTCTCAATGGATATTACTTAGCATTTTACTTGCCAAACGGGACTCAACTTTTCTAAGAGAAAAAGAAATGAAAGAATAATCCTGTGTTATTGAGGTTAATATTACAGAAAATCTTAAACCAATACCACTAGAGCACATTTATCTCAAAATATATTGCAGCCCATAAAAACCATAAAAAACAGGACCACTGTTCCGATTTTACCCTCCATTGCAATGTCAAGTTTCATCGTTAAATGCCATATGTGGCAATCGACGAGGGAAATGGTATTTGCAGGGCACGCTTATGTGGTGATTTTTGTGCATAATGACCATATTGCCATTTTTCAATGGAGGCCCGTGCAAAATGAGGGAGACCCAAATCTGCTCAACTTGTTACCACGATTGTGAAATCCAAAATTACGTATTTAAATTAGAATTTTATAAAAGTGATTGGTAGACCCACGAAAACTGCCAGGCTCGACATCCTCAGGAAATCTTAACCTCCGGTGACTAAAATTTCCTGCTAATCTTCAACAGGCCAATTCCAATCGCTATGATGAGCCCAACCTAGCAAATTGACATCCACCTAAGAAAGCATATGAGCCTAACCTAGCAAATTGACATCCACCCTAAGAAAGCATATTTCCCAAAATCTGAAGAGACACGACTCACATGTTTCTCACCACAACCTCGAATCGAGTGTGCTTGAGTTATATCGATGAGATAAGAATCAGCCTGCACAACTTTTGACTCCCCTGTGACTAGGCGATGGTGAAATTACTTTGAAAAGACAATCACAATTAGATATGAACTTCTCCTCTATTTTCTCACTTTTATGGGACGATTTACTTTTGATCAGTTAGTATTAAGAACTTGCCAGATCCAGACAAGACTCGATTTGGGATGAATTGCATGCATATGAGATCGCTTACATTTGATGATATGAGGAATTGAGCCCGTAATGCGCGTCTGATTCATAAATATGTCCATTTAGTGATTAATAGGCTAATAGTTGATAGAAATTTCTTAATTTTGGGAAAAATCTGAGAGTGCATGTGATGTGTGAAGTGTAATGTCCGTACAGGCTATGGCCATGTTTGTCCCCAAAAAGGCGAAAGAAAATAAATTCTCTTCCTTTTCCCGTGAAGAAATGATCTCCACACATTTTTGTCATGTACTAGAATGAGAGCTAAAGCTGCTTTTTGAACGAAGGATATTGTCTCAGACCAAAAAAATAAAAAGAACGAAGGATATTGTACGATAGCGTCAAATTCTAGAAAGGGTAATGTGTAATTTTTCCAAATTTGTAGGCTATTTAATAAGTTATGATGTCAAAATTGAAAGGATCTTCAGCAATTATCTCTAAAATGATCAAGGATCTCGACATGCCCACCTATCTTTCTCTCTTCAAGCTTTCGAAAGTGGCTCTAATATTAAAGCTCATTAGGATTCATTAAGTACTTAAAACCCCTCCAATCTATTCACTAAGATTTCTGACTTATCTCTATATGTCCCGCACTGAAAAGTTTGTTGTTATGTAACATCCAAGACATGTATGCTCCGTCACGAATTTAATTAAATATCTATATATAATCAGGTTAATTCTTATCACGCGACTTGATTTAGAATTGCTCAATACTAAAAATACGTATTGAGCAATCCTTTTTTTTTCTTTTTTTTGGTCAGAAACGAAAATATTTTATCAAGTAAGCAAAGATGAGAGGCTCGGTAAATGAGTATCATTAAATAAAAGATCCAACAAAGTTTGAGGAGGGGATAAGACCCAATTCAGAGGTAAGTAATTTTTCTTGTGGGCTTTAGCTACCTAGTTTGCAATAAGATTAGCATCTCTAGAGCAATGGACTATCTGAACATTTGGAAAGGCCCGCATTTTTTCCTTGCACCTATTGACAAGAGGTTGAATTTCCCAACTTAACTAATCTGAGCTATTCATGGCTTTGACTAGCTGTAAACTGTCTGACTCAACAATAACCTCTTCGTGTCTTCTCGGGAAGAAAAAGTTGAGGGCTTCCCATAAAACTAGGGTTTCAACCATCAAGGGAGAAGAGGCTCTAATTGCTTCAGCCGCTCCTCCCACCATCCTCCCCTCGAATCTCGGCCGATGCAAGCTATGGAATGACCGAACGAACCAGGTTCATACATCCCATCAATATTAATCTTCAAGGCTCCTCCCGGCGGTGGAATCCAAGTCTGAGATGGGTCGGCTTCTCGAGTTCCAGATCTATTGAGCAATCCTTTAAGTTATCCAACTTTGTCCATCTTAAAGTATATATTATTACTTAATATATACTTTCTTTTTCTAAATCTACATTAATTTTTATTAAATTTACTTCAAATTGAAATTGACATCGAATTTCTAAAACTTGATTATATCCTAGAAATTTTACATAAGATATAGTCAACATTCTAGAGACTTGAAACTTGTGAATCACGCACACTGCGAAGGTCAATAGCTATATGTGAATGCTTTGGGACAAAGTAAGGCATGATGAAAAAATAACAATTTTTTTTCTTTTTTGTGTTGAAATAAATTTGTATTCAATACTCAAAGGATGCATGAAAAGTACCAAAAAAAGTATATAGACTTTCATGGCAAAGCAAATTGAAATAAAGTAAAAGGTTGGAATTCGACAAAATAAAGCTAAATTAAAAAAATAAGGAGGATCAACTGAGCACTGCAAGGTTAAGTACACACTTGTTCCATAAGAACAGATCTGTCAAGTAAAATAATTGGTAACCAATCACTGAATCTCGTATCATCGTTATTGATAAGCATTTGCCAAAAATTTCTTCTCCAACAACTACGGTATTGCCTTTTAGCATCCTCTATGCCATTGCCGTACAATGGCATGGCAATGAAATTAAGTTGAATAAACAAAAACCTAACATTTAGAAGATCAAATATTCACAATTCTTTTTTTTTTTTTTTTTAGCAGCGAGACATTAGGACTCCTATAATCATCATTGAAATTGGAGGTAGAGAATTTATACACAAACAAAGCACGTGGATATCAAATCCCCGTAAATATTATTAAACTCCTAGATCTAGAACTAAATTTGGAGAGCTCAAACTCTCAAATTTAGAATTAGATTGGAGAAGAGATCTTCAAATCTAGATTGGGAAGAGAAAAAAAGAAAAGAGAAAAGGTACAAAAAAAAAAAAAAAAACTCAAATAACATCAACAATAGATGGAGGGGGTGCCCCGTGACCGGAGGTTAAAGAAAAAGATAGAGAGAGAAGAGAGCAGGAGAGAAAGACTTTTTGGCTTTGTTGTGAATTAAAAAAAAAACAGTCATCGAGTAATCATTTAGATTAACCAACTTTGCCTTTACCAAAGCATCTTTTATCACTGCATGTATCATGTTTTCCTTAATTTACTAAATCCACTTAAATTATTTCCTTATTCTAAAGAGTATTGATATCAACATCGGAAACTTAATTACATCCTAGATTTACGGAAGATACCATACACATTCTAGAGACTTGAAACTTGTGCGTCACTCACATTGTGCACGTCGACAGCTTCATTTGAACTCTCTTGAATAAAGTAAGGCCAAAAGAAAGTAACGGCTGCTAAGTAATTCTTTAGGTTATCCAACTTTCTTTATCCTAAAGAACCTATTATCGCCGAATGTATTATTTTTGTCTTAGTTTACTAAATCTGCTTGAATTGTAATTTGCTTCTAAAACAAATTGAAATCGACTATCAGATTCCGAAAACTTCATCTTGGAAATTTTACCAAAGTTATAGTCAACGTTCTAGAGACCGGAGACTTGGGAATCATGCACATTGTGCATGTCGATGGTTACACGTGAATGCTCTCGGACGAAGTAGGGCGCTTGAGACTTTTCTTCGTGGGAGGAAGGAAACAAAGGACTCGTAATTGCCCTTGCTTTTTAGGAATTTACTTATTCACTTTGATGCAGAAAATGGTAAAAAGAGATCTTATGGGACGTCATCCATAATACGTCACCAGTTATTCGTCATTCTAGAGACACTTTGCTTAGGATGCAATTACCTGATCAATATGCTCATCAATAGCCTAGACAATTTATTATTATTTAAGAAAAAATATACTTTTCATCCCTATATTTTCACTTTTTTTTTCTTTTTCATTCTTTCTTGGCTAGTCACTAGCCACGACGACGAAGCTCCATGACGAAGCTCAAGCTCGCTTGAGGCTAGCAAGGGCAAGGCTCGACTTGTTGGAATCGGGCAAGTTGGAGGCCGAATCGACGAGCTCATCCTCGCCTCCTCTAGTCGTCGATAGTCGCTGTGACTGGCCACTAGCCAAAGAAGAAAGAAAAAGAAAAGAAAAGAAAAGAAAAAAAGAAAAAATAATAACAGTATTCGATTTTTTTAAAATATAAAAAAGAAAAGAAAAATAAAATTAAAAATTATTAAAAGGAGTTCATGGAGGAACATTTAATTAAACTTTCCATACCAATGGACAAAAATATTTTTAATTTATTTTTAGATTTTAGTCAAATACTAGAAAATATTTTTCTCTTGGAAAATAACTTCATAGAAAAAATTTAAAGAAATGTCATATTTTCCACAAAATAAATGGAGTGTCAATTTTAAAAAATTATAAAAACTATCCACTAAAATATCATTGCATGGAAGTATTTTAGTAATATAATATATATTTTTTTAAATCATAAGAAACGAGTTTTCTTAAATTGAGTTAAATATGGATGTGTTTTAGCAATATGGGTTAGCTCGGGTATGGGTCAGGTTATGTATTGTTCAAAAAATTGACATTACGAATAAATTGGTCATAGATGGGTTAATGGGTCATTTGAGGTTGGACCATTTATAACCTGACTCAGTAGATCTACTCAGGTCCTTGACTAACAAAAATAAAACATTAAATCCTCAATTGACTATAGCCCAAATGTTAAGTCATGTTTCTACACTTATCTAAAAATAGATATGCTTAATATCAAGGGTTCATCGTCCTCACATCAATTTAATATGTCCATCTTTAGTTTTTATTAAATTTCTAGAAGAACAAAAGCAAGGTAAACATCGATTTAGTTGATTTGTGACATAAGGTCATGAGTTTCTACATCCTAAGGATTGGCATACGTTTCTAGATCCTCTCCGTCGGATCTACAATCAAAGCCCCCGACTGCTATGCAAAATAAAAAACCAAACGTTATACATGCCGTGCATATAGCAATTATTCTTTTGCAGAACCAGCTTATTTAGATTAGGTTATTTGGGCCTAATTTAGGGGGTTTTGTTTAGTTTCAGTTTTGCTATTATTTAAGAGCCAATTTTATCGATCCCCGCAATTACATGCATATAATAAATATATCGTATATGTGGCCTTAAATGATAATTTTGTTTTGCTACAATTGACAGATAGTAATCTTCTCACTATGTTAGCTACCCTACCTTGTGTAAGCAAGTCAAATACTCACCCTATGTTATTTCAACTTATGCATGAGGTAAGGATCTGAAAAAGAAAAAGAAGAACAAAACGGTCCAAGGTTAAGGACAATTATGACGAGTCTTTACAAAGTCAATATTTAAAAGAGGAACACGCCTACGCTTAAAATTAGGAAGATGAATTCTGGATTTTGCAAAAAAACAAAAAAAACAAAAAAAACAAAAAAACAAAAACAAAAACAAAAACAAAAACAAAAACAAAAAGTCATTTTCCCAAACATTATAAGAGTCTTAACAAAAACACTAGCTTCTTCAAGTTTCACTCTTCTACACTGACACCCAATATCTCTGTTAAAGGTTCAACTTTTCTTCTTGGAGGCTCAAGTTCTCTCTCTCATAGAAGTTTCTTACCACAAACGCTCAACATCTTCTTTGAAGGTTAACCTCTTTGACACTCAACGGCTTTGTAACAGGTTCTCTCTCTCTCATAGAAGTTTCTTACCACAAACACTTGGCATCTTCTTTGAAGGTTAAGCTCTTTGACACTCAACGGCTTTGTAACGGGTTCTCTCTCTTCTTCAAGGCTCAGGTTCTCTCATAGAAGTTTCATACTAGAAACACTCAACATCTTCTTTGAAGGTTAACCTCTTTGATACTCAACGGCTTTGTAATAGGTTCTCTCTCAAAGAGTTTTCTTACCACAAACGCTCAACATCTTCTTTGAAGGTTAAGCTCTTTGACACTCAACGACTTTGTAAAGGGTTCTCTCTCTCCCTCTCCCTCCCCCTCCCTCCCTCCCTCCCTCCCTCATGGATTTGAAAAACAATCAATCCTTTACATAGTGAATCTATAGTTGATATGATTTGGTACTTGATTATCTTATGTGCTACAATCATTTGATTTTCACTTCATCTTTTTTAGGCCAAAAAATCAATTCACATAAGTTAGATACTCGACTATTGAAGGTCAAGGTCAATTGGAGATTTTAGGCTAACACAAGAGTAGGCAATCTATCAAGAGCTTGACATTTTAGCTTGACTTGTCGTTGATTTGCTCAAAATTTTAGAGAACTTTCTTATAGTTGCTTGTGAAGAATTTAATACAGTATGTTCATAGATTCTGCCTTTCATGATTTGGTTGACGTAGGAGACAAACAATATCATTGTTTACGTTTGATGATATCATATTATTATTATTATTATGTGTTATTGTTATTGTTATTGTTATTGTTGTTCTTGTTATTGTTATTGTTATTATTTATTGGTGATTTATTCGTATTGTTAAAGAGAGAAGCGTGAATATGTCCATTAAAATGTAAAAAAAAAAAAAAAAAAGAAGAAGCACAAAGATGTTTGTTAAATTGTCAAGTTAGGCTGTACTTCTCTTACTTCACTTTTGATGACACTTTTATTTCATTTGAAAGGTTGCTACTGGGTTAATCTTTGAGGTGAAACCTTTGACTTGAGCGATTCTGAGATTAAGAGATGAAAATTTTAATTGCTTGTAGATGGAAAACAATGATATTCATGGAGTAATAGTGGGTGCAATTACCTCCAAAATGGCATTTGATATGTTAGTAAAAAAGGACAAGTGTCCTAAAAGTGACATACCTAGAGTGCCATTGGTGTAAAGAGATTTCCAGAGGAAGTTATTCATATATCGCATTTTTTATTCCAAAGTTAGTAATTGTCTCAAATGAAATATGTTTGAGATCACAAGTTTTCTTTGAATTGTGTTAGAGTTTTCGTGTCAAATAATTTTTTACACCAAATGGTCAATGGGTCAATCAAAGAGCAAGTGTTAGACTTTGCTATATCTCAAGGCATAATGTGAGGTTGAGAGTGATAAAGTCAAGGTTCATGAAGTATATTGAGACCATTTGAGTTTGGCTAATATTGAATTTGATGATGTGGTACATGTTTTTTCCCTACTATCCTCATTGCATAATAGTTGGAATACTACTATTAGTGATGTTAGTAACTCCTATGAATCAAGAAGTTTGACATTTGATGAGATATGTGATTGTATAAGAAAAGATTTGCATAAGAAACTCTAGTAAACTTGTGACCATTGATTGAATAGGTGAAGGTAGAGGAAGAATAGTATTCTTATCAGCAAAATTAGTATAAACTTGAATAGTTGAAGTTAGTCTAAAATTGGTGATATTGTTTATCGAAATTGTGGCATGAAGGGGCATATTAGATGAGATTACTTAAAGCCACATAAAGAGAAGGGTGAGGTACTTAGAGTTGAGTTTAATGATAATATTATTGCAATAGCTAATAGTAACTCGAATAGTGCTTATTATATCTTCTTTGTTACTAAGGATGAATTATGAATTTTGATAGTTCGTTTCTTACTTCAATTAGTCCCCAAGTGTCGATTATGTTAGAATTAGAATGCACAATACTATCACGAGGACGTTGACTAGTGTGAGGCATATTCTAGAGTTGAAGAAGAACATGATTCTTTGAGAAACTTGGCTTTAGCTAGGTATTAGCATACTTCAAAGGGTAGACTATCGAAAGTTGATCGAGGTGCTGTGCTGATAATGAGAAGTGGAAAGCATATTGGACCATTTAATTTTTACGGGGAGACAATTGTGGACATCGAAGTGGAGATGCCATATGCATCTGTTCAAGAGTCCCAATTATGGTATATGCATTTCGGGCAAATTGGCGAGAGAAGCTTGAAGGTTCTAAGTGACTTGCTGCATTGTTATGTACATAAGGAACTAAACGTATGGGGATGCTGTGACTTAGGCAAATGGTAGAAAATGCAATTTTGTACGACTTCCAAAGAAACCATGAGATTGTAAGGTTGATTCACTTGGATGTTCATAGACCGTTGTGATGTCCTTTGATGAAGAATGCTATATTTATGCTCAATTATGAATGACTACTTGAAGAGGACCTTGGTGTTTTTATTTAGACAAAAGTTTGATGCAGTTATCAAGATTGAGAAGTTAAAAGTTTTGATAAAAATGGAGACTCTCAAGATGATTCACCATGTGTGGATTGACAATAACATAGAGTTTTGCGTGAAGTTGTTAAACGAATTCTACCAAAAAAAATGGTATAGTGAGACAATGTATTAATCTTATTAAATCACAAGAAGTTGCAAAGTTAATTAAAGAAAGTTACTAGAGATTTTCTATCTAGTGCCGGTATGGTTAGCAAATTCCTAAAGGATGGGCTTAGTAAGATGAGCTACTTCGTGAAAGTAGTAGGATTCCCAAAAAAGTATGGTTCGGCAATGTTGCTAATTATTCTAATGTTAAATTGTTTGGTTGGTTGTATTATACTCGAGTGAGTAACGGTAAGGTAGATAAGAAGGCAATAAAGTGCATATTACTAAGTTATGCATAAGGTGGGAGCTTTGAGCTATCAGTTACTGGTGCATGGAATCAAATTTACTTATTGCCAGCAGAGGAGTTATATTCGACGAGTTTCGAAAACTTTTTCATAAGAAATATTATGTTAATACTTATAGAGATTTGGACAGTGTTCAAAATAAGATGGAGTTGCAACCAGAAAATCCTAAAGTAGTGGGTGCAAGCGTGATAATCAACAAAGGCTGTGTTTATATTGAGGTGAAGCCTATAGTGTCAACAATTGATGTAGCTATTGAGTTTGATAAGATGCGTGTTTGATCTATTGACATGTTTGATAAGATGCGTGTTTGATCTATTGACATGTATTGATGCAACGGTTGTCTTGTTTTATTTGCGATAAAGGAGTTTGTATATGAAAATCCTTGTGTAATAGCTAAAGGTGCATATGGAGTTGGTGTTCTTTTAAGATCCTTTGTCATGACGAAATCAAAGTGCGGCTGAAACTTGGAATATGTATGTGGTGGTTAAGGAGCCTATGAGGGGCTATGGAGAATAGCAATGAAGTTTGGGTTTTAGAGAAAATATTGTAATTTGGCTTGTGGCGTCGAGCAAGTGAAGAAAACCCAATCAAAGTTGAAATTTTAAATTCAAATAGGACTTATAACTTGACGTTTAAACAACTAAGATATTTTGGAAACACTTTCCATGCTAGAGTTCAAATCCTAGTTTGAGTTAGCTAAAAGGAGCATCTTATTCTAAATATATGTATATTTGTTAGTTTTTTTTTGTCCATTGGTGATTAGAGGAGTTTTTGGTCATAACAATCAATTGTAGGGCATGCTTGTGTTCATCCATTGAAAAAAAAAAACAAGAGATTTTTGAAACCATAACATAATCTTAAAAGATTTATATATTCCTTTTGCGATATTGAGAAATTATTTCATTGTACAAGCTAAACACTATGCGTATTATTATGTGTAATAAGGGGTTGGGAGATATTAATAATATTTTAATGACTTAAGTGTGATTATAATATCCGTTAGATTGCTTGATTTTATAATGAAATCCTATATTGCACTTCCCATAGAGTAGATCATGCTGATTGAATTATGTAAATCACTTGTCCAATTGAGTTGAATTACTTCTTTTTGTGTCGAACTTCAATTATAGGTGACTGTCGTAATGGTGACTTATTGTTCTCTTCACCTACCATCAGCAGGGGTCCACCATGTGATGATCATACTCTCTCTCTATCTCTCTTTCTCTCACTCTCAGTGGCTTCTGACAACCATTTGATGTCAAGAGGGGCCCATCTTGTGGCAATCATACTTTGGGGGAAATAAGTGCCATAATTTTTTTTTTTGAGTGTCATATAACTTTTTGATTGATCAATTGAGTGTCATAACTTTTTTTTTTTAGTGTCATATAACTTTTTGATTGATCAATTGAGTGTCATAACCTTATAAAAATGTTCATCATAAGTGTCATGTCAAGTCGGAATTCTAACACTTCAGTGAACACTTTTTGAAAATTATGGCACTCAAGTAATTCATCGAAAGTTATAATACTTAAGTGAACGTTTTTTAAAAGTCACGATGGTCAATTGATTGAAAAAAAGTTTCAACACACAAGTGAACGCCATAATAAAATTATGGTACATTTTATATTCTTATCCTTCCTACTTTTGAACGATGAAGCCATGTGGGCTTTGCCCTTTTTCTTAAAACCCATTTACAATTTTTTTCTTAACTCAGACCTATCCAATCTCACCAAAAACATCACAGAATATTATATATTACATACATATTCTTATTCAAAATTAAATTTTCCAATCAGAATATACGAGACCACGTACCTTCTCTGATCCTATTAATCAAATAATCGTGAGGCAAGCAAAACATTGTATATCTGTGGAAGAAGCGGCTGTCTTTGTTCGCAAACTGTTTGAGTTAATTAATTACGTGGAATTGATGGTCAAGGAAGGTCCGCGTTAGTTCCATGGATAAAGTAGAATTTGCCAACTGCGGACTAGAACCCTTTACAGAGAGTGGCATCTGAATAATCATATTTTAACTTTAACTTTTTCCTGCTTTGGGGTTTCAGTAAGGTGCATGCCCTTCCCAACAAGGAATGGAATCGAACATGTTATATGCACTCAGATTTCTCAGTAACAAATGCTGCTCTGATTTCGGTGTTCAGTAATTCAAGGCGTGGCATGATGGAGAGCAAGCCCGGTTCATCCAGACACGACCGCAAAACGAGAGAGAGAAACAGGAGAAATCAAATGAAGGCCCTCTTCTCCGAGCTGCACTCCTTGTTCCTCCACGGAGTCCTACGGTCTCTCTCTCTTTTCTCTCTCCCACTGAATTATTTTCGCGGCTATTACGTACAAAACACCATAACTGATGTCGAGGTTCTGTTTCCCAGATGGTTTATTTGGCAATTTTTAAAATAAATCATGCCTAGTTTCCGATTTTGTCGAAAACGAATAAAGAACAAAACTAAACTCCCCTAAACACGAGAGACCTATCTAGGGTTTTCTCTGTTTCTCCTTCGGTCAAACTTCCAGTTAAGCACAAGGATTTGGTGATGTCCCCTCATTCGATCTTGACGAAAAATGTCTAGCATGGTACGGATTGTAAAGTGGTGGTCAGAGTTGAGCACAATTTCAAGTAAATTAAGTACAAAATTTGGGTTCTCTGTCGATGGAAGTTTTTATAACACGGTTCAGTATGAGGTTGATCATATTGGTATTAGATAGGTTTTGTTGATGAGGGCGAGTTTAGATAGTATCTTCTCGAGTTCGAAGTTGCTGAATTTTTGTTCCAAGTATATTCGTCAATGCATTTTGATCAAGTTTGAGTTAACAGTTGTCCTTGCTTACTTATTTTTTGATTGCAGGAATCAACATTGTCATTGTCCGATCAATTAAGTGAAGCGGCCAATTACATAAAGAGCTTAAAAGTGAAGGTGGAGGAAATGAGGGAGCAGAAACAGAACTTGTTAGAAGTAGAAAAGATCAACACGACCATGAACAATGGACCGATGATTAAATTCAAGTCGCCGGAGATCAGAATTTGGAACACTGGGTCAATTTTGGAGGTTGTCCTTGTTACTGGATTGGATGACCAATTCATGTTCAATGAGACTGCTCACGTGATTCATGAAGAAGGAGCTGATATTGTCAATGCCAGTTTCTCTTATGTTGGTGATGCAATGCTTCACACCTTTCATGCCAAGGTAATAATTTGTTTATATTTTTAGCCCAAAATGGTTAGAAATTATACGTTTAGAACAAAAAGTTTACTCCAAAACCTAGATTTTTGGAACTAATTTGTAGAGACGATGCACAAGATTAGTTCATCGAGTGAGGTGATGAAATTCTGTCAGGCATTCGATTATGATCCCCCTGTTTTAATATGACAAGGATGCCCGACTCACTCAAGTAGCATAATCTCATTGATCATGAAATTTCTCATTATCTTGTTTACTATATAAGATGGCAGTCGAAACCTTGAAAGTTGACCTAAAGATAAACTTGTTTGCCACTTGATGGTGTGGGAATCAAACACGTGCTGCCAGTACAAAGTACAACTAATTCGCTTGTTTAAAAATACTCGCATGCAATTTGTAAGCCAATTCCGGTAACCGGGGTATAATACGCCTAGCAATAGCATGACTCGTTTAGGGATTCCTAGAGCAGGCTTGAGAAGCACAAATTGATCATAGTAGGTTACTCTGGTCCGTGCAAAGTAATTTTATCAGCTGTGACGGTATTGACAGTAAGACATAAGAGCCAACCATGTTTAATGCACGCACCAAGTAGACAAAAGCTAAAGCTTCACTATCTTATAACATAAAGAGGTCGATGGAAATTCCTGGACAAGATTGACAGGAGATGTTTTCATTTCCTCTTGATGTTGTTCTTTCAATTGGCTGGTTCTTCGGTTTCTTTCTACGTTGAGTGTATTGTAGGTTGGCGAAGGCGATTCTCCAGACGAGAGAATATCTGAGAGGCTACGGAAGATTGTCAATGATATGCTGATGGAGTTTCATCCTTAATCTAGTGCCGGTTGAATGTTGCAGAATTATTGAATCTTCAGAGGTTTGTCACTGTTTTCTTATGAATATGTGACTTCATATATAATTCCGTGGAGTTGCAAAATGATTTTCTAAAAGCTCCAAACAAGCTAGCTCTAGCTTTTCCAAACCTTCTCATTTGTTACCTGACATAGTACCATGTTATTACGATCGTCTTGTACTCTCACACCCTCTCTAAACAATTTCCTCACTTACTGACTATATGTGTGAACATCAATACACTTTTCATTTCTGAAACCTTTCATGCATCATTTCTAAGTATTTCTATATAATTACATGAAATTGCCTTTCTGTTAGCTTAGAATGTTAGTGATAGAGAATACTTGAAATCCTCTCTCACGTGCAAGCCGGGATAAAGAATGACATGTGGGCAGAACTTTACATTGATATAGCGTTAGAAGATACACCCAAAAGTTTAAATTTATAGGTGAAGGGAGACCACATATATGTAAAGAGCATACTAATCTCGTAGACAAGTGATGTGAGATATTTTTAACACCTTTCACCTTATAATATGGTGGAAGTGCAAGTTGCATTGTCTATGTAGTTTTCGCATTCAACCTTCTTTGAACCCTTCTTTCTGCTCTTTTTTTTTATTTTCCCCTTTGGGGAAGGATTGGTCTCGGACTTTAATCCTCTTGCTGGATCAGCTTCTATGGGTCATTTTAGGATACCTCAGGCGTACGTAAAATTTGTTTACAACTCCTAAAAACTCCCAAAATGATGTCATTATCGCAAATTTATCCTCCTTTACAATTCCGTCCAATTTCGCAGTTAAATGTCTTGCTGATAACTGATGAGGCCAATGGTATTTGCATCTGATGTTTATGTGACATTTGTTACTATTAATTATTTCTTAAAATTAATCAAAAGACTTAAATCTAAAATGATGTTAGCAAAAAGAAAGTAAACTTATGTTTAAACAAATAAAAACTAACAAAGTAAAGAAAATTTTAAAAAATTAAAGACTGAAAAAGCATATTATCATCCTCAGGTCATTGCCCGTGTTGAAGAGACGTCCACATGTCGCGGCCAGACGTCCGAGTGCGCCGTTGTTGCTATTGAAATAGTTTGTTATATATAAATAATCAAGAGGAGAAATTAACGAAAATCCGACGTCCACTCTTAATAGGATAACCGAGGTTAAACCTGTAAATACACACGGTCGGACTCAAATGTCGGCTCATGTAGTCGGACGATTCATGTTTTTTTCCTTTCTTTTCCGGTGACAACTTGACAGTTGAAATCAAGCGGAGTGTTGTGTTATAGTAAACTGTTTTTAACGGCTTCGGAGTAGTCAACTACTGGTGAAATTTGACCATCCAATTACTTTGCACAAAAATAAAAAAGATCAAAATGGCTAATATATTTTTAAGGGAAAAATGGGTTTCATTGGCACAAAATAAACGTACAAATCCTGTTCCGACAGGTTTTTAGATAAGACAAATACAAAAAAAAATTAGGATAATCGTATCACCGCTTGATCTTGCTCTCTACACTCATACCCTAGATCAGTAAAAGAACTTAAGAAAACTTCACATATTGATGGCTCCATCCTATATGCTACAGATTATGCAGATTATTATCAACAATAAAAATTACAAGTGAGAAGATTAGTTACTAAAAAACCAAAAGTATGGTAGCTAATTGCAAAAAGTGCAAGTGAAAATATACACAATTTCTTTATCCTTCTTCAAATTCTCTCCATTTCCCTCGATTTTTCGAACCTGGAATGATATTTATAGAATGACAAACATCGTCGAGAAGTCATTTCTAGAACAAGGCCTGGCCCATACTGACATAATTGAGGATGCTTGGAGTCCTCGACGTGGCTTTCACTGATGCAAGATTCGAGTAGATAGATATTTAATTAATTGATGGATTATTTTTTTTGTCTTGCCAATATATCTTGTAATAATTAATTTTAAGATAGGGTTCTCAATAGTCGTTGGGTGTCATTTTCTTTTCTATGTTTCCTCAAATAAAGATTGGTATTGCTTCGAAAGTGTCACGAAAAAGAAATCATCTAATTCACTTTTTTTGCTCCTGTTTTTATCCAAATGTTGAATTCATAAGCTCTCGATTCATCAAGTGATCTCCTAACATTGATTCCATTTGGAAGAAACTATTGCGTTGTTATTTAATGAGAGGAGTTTGGGTTTGAATTTACGATTGATGATCAATTTCTAAGCGAATATAAATTAACTTGACTTTTTTTTGTCTTCTTTCAAGATTATAAAGAGTTTTACTGTAATTATCATAAAAAGTCTTGTTATCATGGATAGAAGTGCTCTAGAGGCACTAGTTAAGACCGCAAAAAATAGTAGAAGCATGTTCAAAGCATTTTGATAAAGAAAAAAGAATCTGCAATGTGCTTTATTAGAGAAAAGAATCATCTGAACCAACATACTGGTTTAAGTTCTTTGGCCAAAATGTTGCTCTAGACGTTAGAAAAACTACAAAATGCAGAGTTATGCTGGGAACAAACAAAATTTAAAAAGAGTAGTAAAATTATTAGTTCATGAAATGTAAAAAGAATCCAACTTCATATTTTCATTCACGTTCCAATTAAGGCAGAGGATTTCGACCAAAAAAAAAAAAAAAATTAAGGCAGAGGATCAGCAGGAGTTCCAGCCCATCTATTCAATCTTGGAGGCCCATTTAGTGGATTAACTTGAGATTGTTTCAAGTCGGGTCGGCCCAAGATTTTGCTCGAGAATTTGCCCAACATTGCTTCGCGCTTGTTAGATTTTTTCGTGGCATTTTCACAAAGGATGAGTCGTCCTTTTGATTTTGTTCTTGAACGTTGTTAATACAATGTAAATAACGAGAATTGGTATATCGCTTTGGAGAGTATTCGTATGGGCGGACAACAAGATGTGAAATGAAGCATAAGGGTATTAGGTGACCTCTTAGAACAGGGTCGCTAACGTTGGTAGCTCTTTCTTGTTCTTTGTGAAGTAAAATTTTGTTCTTTAGTTTTGGAATTTTATTGTGTGTGTAGTAAATTGTATGTGAGAATAACACATGTTACAATTTGATAAATCAAATTTTGAAAAAAGATACTAATGATGTATGTGATTCTGAACCCTTAATGATTGTAATTGACAGTTAGTGACAAACCTTTGCCATATCACATTATCTTTTAATGTAGTTAGGTCACTTATGTAAAAACTATAATAATCCTTTGTTCTTGCCAATTCTTGCCCTCAGAAAGCGATTGGCAATATTATTTCTACTTTATTGAATGTTGCGTTTTAAAATGGACGACTTGGGGCCACCAAGACTTTAAACGGAGGGTGACTAATGGGATGGGAATTTAAAAAGAGAATCAACCTTAATTAAGCCAATGAGGATATAAAGGCAATCTTAGTATGAACTTGACTTACCAATATTCTCAACGGACATCACTTGGCGTTTTACTTGCCAAATGGGACTCAACTCTTCAAAGAGAAAAAGAAATGAAAGAATGATTCTATATTATTAAGGTTATGTCACAGAAAATCTTTAAAAAAACTCAAAAAACAAGAACATTGTTCCAATTTTTCCCTCCGTTGCAATCTTGCCAAATTTCATCGTTACATGCCTGATGTGGCAGTTGACGAGAGAAATGGTGTTTGTGGATCACTCTTATGTTGTGATTTTTGTGCATGATGACCATATTGCCATTTTTCAATAGAGGATCATGCAAGGGGAGGCCCAAATCTACTCAACTTGTTCCCACTGTTGCGAAATTGATTGGGTATTTAAATTAGAACTCCATATAAGTGATTGGTAGATCTATGAAAACAGCCAAGCTCGGCATCCTCAGGAAATCTTACCCTCTGGTGTGTGCATAATCCACTCCTACCATGTAAATAATCTCTTCATATGACTAAAGTTTCGTACTGATCTCCAACAAGCCAATTCCAATCGCTATGATGAGCCCAACCTAGGACAATTGACATCTACCTTGACAAAAGCATATTACCCAAATGTGAAGAGACATGACTCACGTGTCTCTCTCCACAACCTCAAATTGAGTGTGCATGCACCATATCAATGAGATAAGAATTAGACTGCACAACTTTTGACTCCCCTATGACTGGCGATGGTGAAATTACCTTGAAAAGACAATTGCGATAAGATATGAACGTCTCCTCTTTTGTCCTACTTTTTATGGGCCTATTGGCTTTCGATCGGTCGGTATCAAGAACCTGTGGATCTGGACGGGACTCGATTTGGGATGAATGGCGTGCACGAGATTGTTTACATTTGAAGATATAGGGAATCGAGCCTGTATTGCATGTCTGATTCATAAATCCGTCAGTTTGGCGATAAATAGCTAATAGTTGATAAAAATTTATTTGGGGAAAAATTTGAGAGTACAGGTGATGTGTAAAGTGTACTGCCCATACAAGCTATGGCCATGTTAGTCTCGAAAGGGCGAAAGAAAATAAATTCTCTTCCTTTTCTCGTGAGGAAATGATCCCCACAGATTTTTGTCATGCATTAAAGCGAGCTAAAGCTGCTTTTTGGATGTCTGTTTATCGTCCTTTCGAAAATTCGAAGGACATTGTACGACAGTGTCAAATTCTAGAAAGCGCAACGTGTAATTTGCCAAATTTGAAGGCTATTTAAGAAGATATGATGTCAAAATTGAAGGGATCTTGAGCAATTATCTCTAAAAATGATCAAGGATCCCGACATGCCCACGTATCTTCTCTCTTCAAGCTTACGAGAGTGGCTCTAATATTAAAGCTCATTAGGATTCATTAAGTACCACTAAGCTTTCTGACTTATCTCTATATGTCCCACGTTGAAAAGTCTGTTGTTATGGGACATCCAAGGCATGTATGCTTCCTCGCGAATTTAATGAAAAGTCTACATATTACTTCTTATCACTCGATTACATAATTCAGAATTTTTACAGATAATTTCTTAAAGCTATTCTTTTTCTTTTTGGTGACCAGGATCCGTCAGGCCTATCTTTCGCTTACACTAATCGATAACCCATGACCTGTACAGTGTGTGGTGTACCTCGGATCAAGCGACAATACCTAGGGGGAAGTTAGCACAAGACCCCACCACCATATCCCGCCACTTAAGAAGTGTTAGCAGTTGCGGAGTTTTGACTTTGCGACCTCTATGATGAAGTATCTTAAAGCTATTCTTGTTAAAGCGGGAGTCCCAAATTCTCCGTTGAATGCACAAATATTACCATCCGGAAAAATAACACCTGTTGAGCAATATTACCAATTTTGTCCGTCCTAAAGCATATATTATTACTGAATATATATTTTTTATTCTTTAGTCTCTAAATCTGCTTAAATTTTTTTAATACTTTTACAAATTGAAATTGATGTCAGATTCCTAAGGCTTTATTATATGCTAGAAATTTTACAGAAGACATAGTCGACGCTCTAGAGACTTGAAACTTGTGAATCATGCACATTGTGAATGTCAATAGCTATATGTGAATGCTCTGGGACAAAGTTAGGCACGATAAAAGAAAAAAAAAATTGTCAAAAGAAATTTGGTTTTATTGTTTAAAAGGGTAAATGAGAAGTTAAAAAAAAAAAAAAAGTACATAGACTTTCATATCAAAACAAATCGAAGCAAAGTAAAGGCCTAGATACTAAAAAACAAAGCTAAATCCAAAAAAAAAAAAAAAATCAATAGAGTGCCACAATGTTAAGCAAACACTCATTCCAAAAGAATGGATCTGTCAAGCAAAATAATTGGCATCCAATCACTAAATCTCTATCATTGTAAGTGATGAGCACATGTTAGAAATTCCTTCTCAAATAACTGTAGTGTTATCAATTGGTGGTATGCGTCTAGGTTTAACATCCTCTTTATGATCGTCGTATGAAGACAACCAAAATATGTTAAATAAACACATATCTAACCTTTGGAAAAGCAAATTTTCATTGTTCAGCGAGATGCCAAAGCTTATGTGATCATCATTGAAACTGAAGGCAGAAGATCTGTACATAGAGAGAGCATGAGGGTATCAAATCCTCGAAAATATTATTAAACTCCCAAATCTAAATTGGGAGAAAAGAACTCCTAGGTTTAGAACTAAATTAGAAGAGTTGAAACTCTCAAACTTAAAGTTAGATCGGGAGAGAAAAAAAGAAGACAATCAATTAAAAGAATCGAATGAAATCAACAACAGATGGAGGGGAGGGTGAGACTAGCTCAAATCCTCCCCATGATTGAAGGTTGAAGAAAATGATGGAGAGAGAAGAGAGGGAGAGAAAAGACTTTTTGACTTTTTTGTGAATAAAGAAATAACACATGAGCGAATCCTTTAAATCAACGAACTTTCTCTTTCTTAAAGCATCTTTTATCACTACATGTATCATGTTTTTCCTTAGTTTACTAAATCTACTTAAATTACTATCTTATTCTAAAGAGTATTGATATCAACATTGGATTCCTAAAACCTAATTGCATCCTAGATTTACGAAAGATAATGAAGACGTTCTTAAGACTTGAGACTTGTGCTTCACTCACATTGTGCACGTCGAGAAGTTCATTTGAACGTTCTTGAATAGAGTAAGACCAGAAGAAAGTAACAGCTGCTAAGCAATTCTTTAGGCTATCCAACTCTGTCTATCCTAAAGAAACTATTATCGCTAAATGCATCATTTTTGTCTAAGTTTACTAAATCTGCTTGAATTGTTATCTGATTCTGAAATGAATTGAAATCGACATCGGATTCCAAAAACTTCTTGGAAATTTTACCAAAGTTATAGTCGACGTTCTAGGGACCGGAAACTCGTGAATCATGCACATTGTGTATGTCGATGGTTCCATGTGAATGCTTTCGGATGAAGTAGGGCGCTTGAGGCTTTTCTTCGTAGGAGGAAGCAAACAAAGGACTCGTAATTGCCCTTGCTTTTCAGCATTTACTTTTTCACCTTGACGCAGAAAATGGTAAAAAGAGATCTTATGGTACGTAATCCATAACATGTCACCAATTATTCGTCATTCTAGAGACAGTTTGCTTAGGATGCAAATACCCGACCAATCGGCTCATCAATAGCTTAGAAAATTTATTATTATTTTTTCACCCCTATATTTTTACTTTTTTTCTTTTTTCTTTTCCTCTTCATAGACTAGTTGCCAGCCATGACGATGACCGGCAAAGCTTGAGTTTGCTCGAGGTTGGCAAGGGCAAGGCTTGACTTGCCAGAATTGGGAGAGCACGAGGCCAAATCGGCAAGCTTGAACTTTGCCGACCTTCGGTGATCTCATCCCTTGCTTGCTGTTAGCCATTAGCTGTTGTCGTGACCAAGGGATCGCTTGAAGAAGAAGAAAATAAAAACAAATAAAAAAGAAAAAAATTGATTTTTTTAGAAAATATAAAAATAAAAATTATTGTTTAATTTAAGGAGTGCATGGAGAAAAATCTTATTATATTTTCTATACCAAATGGAAAAAAATATTGTTTAATTTATATTTAGGTTTCAAAATGATACCGAAAAATATTGTTATTTTCTTGGAAAATAACTCCATAGAAAATATTTATAGAAACATCATGTTTTCAGCAAAACAAACGAAGCATTAATTTTAAAAAAATTATAAAAATTATGCATTAAATTTTTGTTGCATTGACGTGTTTTAGTAATATAATATTGAAAAAAATAAGAAACAAGTTTTCTTTAATTGAGTAAAATATGAAAGTGTTTTAGTAGTATGGATCGGCTTGAGTATGGGTCGAGTTAGGTATTTTTTAGGAAATTGAAATTACAAATAAATAGGTCATAAACGGATTAATAACTCAATTGAGATCTGATCATTTATAACTTGACCCAAACTCGACTTGACCTGACCCATCCATTTAACAGGTCTACTTAGGTCCTCAACTAACCAAAATAAAACATTAAATCCTCAATTGACCTCAACCAAAATGTTAAGTGATGTTTCTACATTATCTAAAAATAGATATGCTTGATATCAAAGGTTCATCGTCCCCATTTCAATTTAATATGTTTATCTTTAGTTTTTATTAAATTTCTAGAAGAACAAAAGCAAGCTTCACATCGATTTAAATGATTTATTATATAAGGTCATGAGTTTCTAGATCCTAAGGTTTGGCATAAGTTCCTAGATCCTCTCCATTGGATCTACAATTAAAGCCCCTGACTGCCATGCAAAATAAAAATATTTGATTATGCTTGCATGTGACATAAAGTCAAGATAATTTGTGTAAAGCAAACGTTATACATGTCGTGCATATAGCAATTATTTTTATGAAGAACCAGCTTATTTAGATTATGCTATTTGGGCCTAAATGGAGTTTCGTTTAGTTTCAATTTTGCTGTTATTTAAGAGCCAATTTTATCGATTCCCGCAATTACATGCATCTAAATATATCGTGGATGTGACCTTAGGTGAGAAATTTGTTTCGCCACAATTGACAGATAGTAATCTTCTTGCTACTCTACCTTGTGTAAGCAAGTCAAATACTCGCCCCTATGTTATTTAAACTCATGCACGAGTTAAGGATCTGAAAAAGAAAAAAGAACAAAACGGTCGAAGGTAAAGGACAATTATCAAGAGACTTTACAAAGTTAATATTTAAAAAGGAAACCACCTACGCTTAAAATTAGGAAAATGAATTCCTGATTTTGAATAAAAAGGAAAGTCATTTTCCCAAATATAATATGCATCTTACCAAAAACGTTAGCTTCTTCAAGTTTCGCTTTACTACATTGACGCTCAATATCTCTCTTCTTCTTTGAGACTTAGGTTTTCTCTCATATAGAAGTTGAGTGTCGGACATCTGGAGTATCAAAACTTAGCACGAAGGAACACTAAGTGCTAAATCGGAGTAAAATAGATCACTCACGCTTCGTTTGTTTCGCGGAAAATAATTTCCGAGAAAATGTTTTTCGAATTTTCCGGCGTTTGTTTCATAGAAAATAAATTCTTTGGGAAAATGTTTTCCACTTTTGAAAAGTGGAAAACATTTTCCTCTTGATATCTCTTATCTCAAACCTCTGTAAATCCTCACTTCCTCCTCCCATTTCTTCTACTTCTTTTCTTTTTTTATTTGAATTATTTTTTTAATTTTCTTTTTCTTTTTTAATTCGAATTATTTTTTTAATTCTCTTTTCTTTTTTAATTCGAATTATTTTAATTTTCTTTTTCTTTTCTATTTCTTTTTTTTTCTTTTCTTTTTTTGTTTCCCATCTTCTTCTTTCTTGGCTAGTCGTCTTGGCTTTGTTACTGTGCAAACCTTGAGCTCGTCGATCTCAAGCTCGCACTCTACACTCTTGCTCATCATTTTCTTTATTTACTCTACCTTGCAGTTGTACATTGCTCAAGCAAAGAGCTCTACATGCTTTGCTTCTTTTTTCTTTTGTGTATTGGAACACAAAAGACGCAGGAGGAGAACAGGCCACTCAACTGAAAGATTCTCATTATGGCTATACATGCTTTACTTCTTTTCTCCTTTGCTTCTTTTTAAAATCCATATGAACATTTTTTTAGAGTAAATGAGTGTTTGGTAACAATGAGGAACAAAGATATGAAGCAAGTTTGCCCGGATTTAAAGGCAAGTTCATCTTTGATGGATTTATAGGTCGGTAAGTGATGCATGACTAAGTGGTGAGGTCTTAGAAAATATTTTCCCTACCGAACACCGAAAAATATTTTCTGAAATATTTTAAGGTTTTAGTCAAGCACCAGAAAATATTGCCATTTTCTTGGAAAATGACTTTTGGGAAAATATTTTCTGGAGAAACGAACGGACCCTTAAGTATTAATTCGGCCAAAATCCGGCCAAAATGCTAACGTAGTGATTTTTCGACGAAGTGCAAAACAATGTCGCTTTGTATGTTGACATGACTAAACAAAAGCAAAAACGATGTAGTTTTGTTTTATGACGTGGTAAATAATTAATATAAAATTAATTAAATTAAATTTAAAAATAAATAATTATTATTAAATTTTAATTATTTTTTTAAAGGAGGGGGAGAGAGGAGGCAATGGTTGAAGGCTGAGCCCTCACCACCACCACCTCCTCCACGTTGCCAAGAAGGGTTGGCAACAATGGGGGGAGCGTCAGTCGGGGTCACCGGGCCTTGGCTAGGGGTTGACGACCTCGGCCTATCGGCGGCGAGGTCGGCCGAGCCCTCACCTAGATCTGAGGCAAGGGTCATAGCCCTCCCTAGATTCAGCGAGGGTCAGCGACCCTTGCTCAAACGAGCCAAGGGTTGCTGTTCGCTAGGTCGCTAGTGGGTGGCGGCCCTTGCCCTTGGCCCGCCGGGTGAGGGCCGCCAACCCTCGCCGGATCTAGGGAGGGCCATGACCCTTGCCCTAGTTCTAGGTGAAGGCTCGTGGGCTCTCGCCACCGGTCAGTCGGGGTCGCTGGCCCTTAGCTAGGGCCTGACAACCCCAGGCGACGATGAGAAGGTGGTAACGGTGAGAGCTCAACCCTCGGCCGCTGCCTCCTCTCTCCCCTCCCCCTTATTATTGTTATTATTATTATTATTATTATTATTATTATTATTATTATTATTATTATTATTATCATCATCATCATCATCATCATCATCATCATCATCATCATCATCATTATTATTATTATTATTATTATTATTATTATTATTATTATTATTATTATATTTAATTTTATATTAAAATTCGAATTTGCTCAAAAAAGACATTGTTTTTGCCTTTTTTCTTTTTTTTTGTTGAGTCAGCACTTCTGCGAGCCACGTAGATGAAAAAAAATAATAAAAATTTGCCACGTAAGATTTCCGGTGGGGTTCGCCGAAAATGGCACTTAAGTGTCCCACTTAAAAAAAAAAATGGTACTTAAGAGTCATTTTCCTAACTTTTAGTACTTAAGTGTTCAATCGTGCCAAGTTTTGGCACTTGTGGTGTACTTCTCCCAATAGAAGTTTCTTATCACAAACGCTCAACATCTTCTTTGAAGGATAAGCTCTTTGACACTCAACAACTTTGTAATAGGTTCTCTCTCTCCCCCTCCTTCCCTCCCTCATGGATTTGAAAAACAATCAATCCTGTACATCGTGAATATGTCGTTAATATGATTTGGAACTTCAAAAATCTTCTATGCTACGATCATTTGATTTATGTTTCTGGTCATTGGTTTTAGGCCAAATTTAAAAATCAATTTTGAATATTCATAGATCTTTAGTTACTTGCCTTATGAAGGTTAAGGTCAATTGGAGATTTTAGGCTATCACAAGAGTAGGCAATCTATCAAGGGCTTGACATTTTAGCTTGACTTGTCATTGATTTGCTCAAAACTTTGGAGGACTTTCTTGTACTTGCTTGTGTAGAATTTGATAGAATATGTCCCTAGATTTTGCATTTCGTGATTTGGTTCACCTAGGAGACAAACAATATCATTGTTTACGTTAAACGGTATCATTATTTATGTGATTTATTCATATTGTTAAAGAGATAAGCTTGAATATATCCATTAAAATGTATAAAAAATATAAAAAAAAAAAAAAGCACAAAGATGCATGTTAAAATGTCAAGTTAGGCTGTACTTGGCTTACACTTTTGATGACATTTTTATTTCATTTGAAAGGTTCCTACAAGGTTAATCTTTGAGGTGAAACCTTTGACTTTAGCAGTTCTGAGATTAAATGATGAAAATTTTAATTATTTGCTTGTACATAGAAAATAATGATGTTCATGGACTAATAATGGGTGCAATTAACTCCATGATGGTATTTGATATGTTAGTAATGAAGGATGAGTGTCCTAAAAGTGACATACCCAGAGTGCCACCGGTGTAAAGAGATTTTAAGAGAAAGTTATTCATATCCTTAGTAATTTTCTCAAATGAAATATGTTTGAGATCACATGTTTTCTTTGAATTGTGTAGTTTTTGTGTCAAATAATTTTTTTACACGAAATGGTAAAATGTGTCAATCAAAGGGCAAGTGCTAGTCTTTACTATATCTCAGGGCATAAGGTGAGGTTGAGAATGATAAGGTCAAGGTTCACGAAGTCAATTGAGACTATTTGAGTTTGGTTGAGATTGACTTTGATGATAAGGTACATATTTTTTTTCCTACTATCCTTATTGCATAATAGTTGGAATACTACTATTAGTGATGTTCGTAATTCCTATAAATCAAGAAGTTTGATGTTTGATGAGATTGGTGATTTGATTCTAAGTGAAAACATCCATATAAGAAATCTTGTAAACTTGTGCCCATTGGTTCAATAGGTGAATGTAGAGGAAGAATAGTACTCTTATCAACAAAAGTAGTAGGAACATGAACAAACGAAATTAGTTTAGGACTAGTGATATTGTTTATTGAAATTATGGCAAAAAATGGCATCTTAGATGGGAGGGTAAGGAAATTAGAGTTGAGTCTATTGATAATATTATTGCAATGGCTGATAGTAACTTGAATAGTGCTAATTATGTCTTACCTATTGTTAAGGATGAATTATGAATTCTAATACTTCATTTCCTACTTCAACTAGTCCCCAAGTGTTGGATATGTTAGAATTAGAATGCACAATGCTATCATGAGGATGTTGGACTGGTATGAGGCATATTGTAAAGTTGAAGAAGAATGTGATTCTTTGAGAAACTTGGGTTTAGCTAGGTATTAGCATAATTCAAAGGGTAGACTCCCAAAAGTTGATTGAGGTGCCTATTGATAATAAAAAGTATCAAGTATATTAGCCTGTTTAAGCTTTAAGGGGAGACAAATATGGATTTCGTAGCGAAGATCATATGCATTTATTTGAGAGTTTGAATTGTGGCATATGCATTTTAGGTAGATTAGCGAGAGAAGCTCAAAGGTTCTAAGTGAAAGGAACCTAGTGTATCGTTATTTTAATAATGAACTGAATGTAGGGGTATGCTATGACTTAGGCAAATGGTAGAAAATGCAATTCTATACGACTTCCTAAGAAACCAAAAAGATTGTAAGGTTGATTCACTTAGACCGTTGTGATGTCTTTTGATGAAGAATGTTATATCTATGCTAACAATTATGAAAGACTACTTGATGAGTACCTCAGTGTTTTTGTTTAAACAAAAGTTTAATGTAGTTGTCAAGATTGAATAGTTAAAAATTTTGATTAAAATGGAGACTCATAAATGATTTATCATGTGTGGACTGACTATAACATAGAGTTCTGCTTGAAGCAATTTAACGAATTCTACAAAAAAAAAAAAGGGTATGGTGAGACAATATATTAATGTTAGTAAGACAAGTTGCAAAGTTAATTAAAAGAAGGTTACTAGAGATTGCTTATGAAATGCTTTCTAGTGTTGGTATGGTTGGCAAATTCCTAATGGATGGGTTTAGTAAGATAAGCCACCTAGTGAAAGTTTCCCAAAGAAGTATGGTTATGCAACATTGCTGATTATTCTAATTTTAAAATATTTAGTTGGTTGTGTTATACTCGAGTGACTAACGGTAAGCTAGATAAGAAAGCTGGGAAGTGCATATTACTAAGTTATGTAGAAGGAAGGGAGCTATCGGTTATTAATACATGAAATTCAATTTACTTGTTGCTAGCAAAGAAGTTATATTTGATAAGTTTCTCATACTTTTGCGTAGGAAGTATTATGGTAATGCTTTTAGAGATTTGGATGGTGTTCAAGTTGAGATGGAGTTGCAATTAGAAAATCTTAAAGTAGCAGGTGCAACCGTGATAATCAACAAAGGCTATGTTTATATCAAGGTGAAGCCTATAGTGTCAACAATTGAGGTAGCTATCAAGTTTGATAAGATGTGTGTTTGATCTCGACTTATGGCTTGACATTTGAACAAACAAGAAATTATGGAAACACTTTCCATGCTAGAATAGGATTCTTGGTTTGAATCAGTTGAAAGGGGCATTTTATTATAAATATATGTATATTTGTTGGTTTTTTTTGTCCATTGGCGAGTAGAGGGAGCTTTTGGCTGTAACAATCAATTGTACGGCATGCTTATGTATTACATTTGGTAAGAATAAAAAAATAAAAAATAAAAGTGTTTTGAAACTGTAACATAATCTTATAAGATTTATATATTCCTTTTGTGAGATTGAGAAATTATTTCATTGTGCAGCTAAACACTACGTATATTATTAGGTGTTATAAAGTGTGGGAGATACTAAGAATGTTTGAATGACTCAAGTGTGATTATTATCTCCCTTGTATCACTTGATTTTATAGTGAAATCCTCTATTGCTCTTCCTGTAAAGTAAATCATGCTGAACGAATTACGCAAAACGCAAATCACTTGTCCGATCGAGTCAAATTGCTTCTTTTTGTGACAAACTTCAATTATAGGTGACTGTCGTAATGGTGACTTATTGTTCTCTCCACCTGCTATTAGGTGGGGTCCATCATGTGGTGATCATTCTCTCTCTCTCTCTCTCTCTCTCTCTTAGTGGCCTCTGACAACCATCTAACATCTCTCTCTGTCTCTTAGTGGCCTCTAACAACCATCTGACATCAATAGAGGCCCATCTCGTGATGATCGTACTTTGGGAAAAAAAAGACACCGTAAGTGCCATAAATTTTTTTTTTTTTGGAATATCATATAACTTTTTAATCGATCAATTGAATAACATAGGCCTCTAACATCTCTCTCTGTCTCTTAGTGGCCTCTAACAACCATCTCACAAGTATCATGTTATGTTGCAATTCCAACACTTGAGTGAATGCTCTTTAAAAATTATAGCGCCCAAATGATCGATTAAAAGTTGTGACACTAAAATGAACGTTTTTTTAGAAATCATGACACTTAATTAATTGAAAAAGAGTTATGCACTCAAGTGAATACCGTAATAAAGTTATGATACATTTGATATTCTTATCCTTCCTACTTTTGAACGATTAAGCCATTTGGGCTAGCCCTTTTTCTTAAAACTTTTCTACATTTTTTTTCTTAACTCAGACCCATCCAATCTCACCAAAAACATCACATAATATTATTCTTATTCAAAATTAAATTTTCCGATCAGAATATATGAGACCATGTACCTTCTCTTATCCTATCTAATTAAATAATCGCAAGGCCAAGCAAAACATTATACATCCATAGAAGAAACGGCTGTTCTTGTTCACAAACTGTTTAAGTTAATTAATTACTTGGAACTGATGGTCAAGGAAGGTCCGCGCCAGTCCCATAAATAAAGTAGAATTTGCCAACTGCTGATTAGAACCCTTTACAGAGAGTGGCATTTGAATAATCATATTTCACCTTTAACTTTTTCCCATTTTGCAGTTTCAATGAGGTGAAAGCTCTTCCCAACAAGGAGTGGAATCAAACCTATTATATCCACTCAGATTTCTCAGTAACGTATGCTGCTCTGATCTTGGCGTTCAGTAATTCGAGGTGTGGTATGATGGAGAGCAAGCCCGGTTCATCCAGACCCGACCGCAAAAGGACAGAGAGAAACAGGAGAAATCAAATGAAAGCCCTCTTCTCCGAGCTCCACTCCCTTGTTCCTCCACAGAGTCCTACGGTCTCTCTCTCTCCCTCTCTCTGTCTCTCTCTCTCCACTGAATTATTTTCGCGGTTATTGCGGACAAAACAGCATTATTGATGTCAAGGTTCTGTTTCCCAGATGGTATATTTAGCCATTTTAAAAATAAATCATTCCTAGTTTCCGATTTTTTTTTAAAATGAATAAAGAACAAAACTAAATTCCCCTAAATACGAGACCTATCTAGGGTTTTCTCTCTTTCTCCTTTGGTCAAACTTCTAGTAAAGCACAAGGATTTGGTGATGGCCCCTCATTCGATCTTGACGAAAAATGTCTAGCATCGTACGGATTGTAAAGTGTTAGTCAGAATTGAGCAAAATTTCAAGTAAATTAAGTGCGAGATTTCAGTTGTCTATCAATGAATTTTTTTAAAACAGGGTTCAGTATGAGGTCCATCATATTGGTATTTGATAGGTTCTGTTGAGGAGGGCGAGATTAGAGAGTATCTTCTTGAGTTCGAAGTCTCTGAATTTTTGCTCCTAGTATATTTGTCAATGCATTTTGATAAAGTTTGAGTTAACAGTTGTCCTTGCTTACTTATGTTTTGGTTGTAGGAAAGAACATTGTCGTTGCCTGATCAATTAGGTGAAGCAGCCAATTACATAAGGAGTTTACAAGTGAAGGTGGAGAAAATGAGGGAGCAGAAAGAGCAGTTGTTAGAAGTAGGAAAGATCAACACGACCATGAACAGTGGACCGATGATTGGATTCAAGTCGCCGGAGATCAAAATTTGGAACAACAAGTCAATTCTGGAGGTTGTTCTTGTTACCGGATTGGATGGCCAGTTCATGTTCAATGAGACTGTTCAAGTGATTCATGAAGAAGGAGCTGATATTGTCAATGCCAGTTCCTCTTATGTTGGCGATGCAATGCTTCATACCATTCATGCCAAGGTAAGAATTTGTTTATATTTTGAGCCCAAAATGGTTAGAAATTGTACGTTTAGAACAAAAAGTTTAGTTCAAAACATAGATTTTTGAAACTCATTGTAGAGACAATAAATAAGATTAGTTTATGGAGAGACGTGATGAAATTCTGTTATGCATTCCATTATGATCCACTTGTTTTAATATGACAGGGGTGCCCGACTTACTCAAGTAGTATAATCTCATTGATCATGAAATTTCTCATTATCTTGTGGATTATATAAGATGGTAGTCTTGGTAGTTGACCTAAAGATAAACTTATTTGCCACTTGGTGTGGTAATCAAACTCGTGTTGCCAGTACAAGTACAACTAATTCGCTTGTTTAAAATACTCGCGTGCAATTTGTAAACCAATTTCAGTAAACCCGGTTTAATACGCCTAGCGATAGTATGACTCGTTTAGGGATTCCTAGAGCAATTTTGAGAAGCACAAATTAATCATAGTAGGTTACTCTGGTCCGTGCATAGTAACTTTATCAGCTGTGACGGTATTGACAGTAAGACATAAGAGCCAACCATGTTTAATTCACGCACCAAGTAGACAAAAGCTAAAGCTTCTCTGACTTTTAACTTATAACATAAAGAGGTTGAAGGAAATTCCTGGCCAAGAGATGTTTTCATTTCCTTCTTTATGTTGTTCTTTCAATTGGCTGGTTCTTCAGTATTCTTTCTACGTTGAGAATATTGTAGGTTGGAGAAGGCGATTCTTCAGAAGAGAGAATATCTGAGAGGCTACAGAAGATTGTCAATGATATGCTGATGGAGTCTCATCCTTAATCTAGTGCTGGTTGAATGTTGCAGAATTATTGAATCTTCAGAGGTTTGTCGTTCTTTTCTCATGAATATGTAACCACATATTTAATTCCGTGGAGTTGCAAAATGTTTCTTTAAAAGCTCTAAACAAGCTAGCTTGAGCTTTTCCAATCCTTTTCATTTGTTACCTGGCATAGTATGATGTTATCACAATCGTCTTGTTCTCACACTCCCTCCAAACAATTTCCTCACTGACTGTTTGTGTGAATATCAGTACACATTTCATTTCTGAAATCTTTCATACCAAATCATTTCCAAGTATTTCTGTATAATTATATGAAATTGGCCCTTCTGTTATGTGAGAATGTTAGTCATATGGAATATTTTAAGCCCCCTCTCACGTGCAAGCTGGGATTAGGAACATGTGGGCAAAACTGTACTTTGATATCATGTTATAAGATACAACCCAAAAGTTTAACTTTATAGGTGAAGGAAGACCACATGTATATAAATAACATATTAACCCCGTAGGCAAGCGATATGAGAAACTTTCAACACATTTACCCTTCTAATATGGTTAAAGTACGAGTTGCATTCTCTATGTAGTTTTTGCATTCAACCTTCTTTAAATACTTCCTTATGCTCTCTCTCTCTCTCTCTCTCTCTCTCTCTCTCTCTCTCTCTCTCTTTCCCTTTGGAGAAGGATGGGTCTCGGACTTTAATCCACTTCTTGGAATAACTCGGGTGTCTTGCATAACATTACGATGTGTCAGTGTAATTAAGTATGAAAGCATCGCAATATTCATTTACACTGTTAAGACAATTTGGCGTAATCAAGTGCATAATAGTAAAAATGAGATGATATATTACACTCATGTATCTTAGAAATTTTCCGCCTTCTACTAGGTGGAGTTTCCCTTGCATCTTGGTGCTCCAGTCATATTTAAAAATATGAAATGAGAAAGCTTATGATGTAGAACGGGTCTTGCTTTTGTTGGGCAAACAAACGATCGAATACAAATAAATTAGAAGAGAGGAAATAAATCAGACACAATTTATATTGCTCGGTCCGTGTGACCTATTCCACGGGAAGGGAAGAGCATCAAAGAGTTAAATACTATGTGATTATTAATGTAATTAGGAAGTTGGGAAACATTTATAGTGTTTAAATGACTAATCTTCTTTGTGTCAGTCCATCAACAGTAGACTCTTAGAATTCTTCGTGAAACAATCTAAATCAATCTCGCTGGGAGACACACAAGAACCATACCAAAAGACAGCTTAATCGAATTGTGCGTTTTAGATAGACGACCTTCGGGCCGCCATGACTTAAACAATGCTTGACCGTCGGAAAGTGAGAAACAAAATGAACTATAAAATAAGCCAACGCAGAATATAGAGGCAATCCTAGCATGAACTTGGCACTTAAAATTGTTAAATGAAAGGGGACTCAACTCTTCAAAAAGGAGAAAAAGGAAAAAGAAAAAAAAAAGATAATATATCCATATTATTAGAATCAATCATAGAAAATCTGGTACTACTTGAACATATTAACTCCAAATTAATTTTCAACTCACGAAAACTCCTAAAATGGTGCCATTATCCTATTTTTCTCCTCTTTTACAATTATATCCAATTTCGTCAAACGTCCTCCATGATAGCTAACAAGGTCAACGGTATTTTCATCATGCTTATGTGACATTTGTTATTATCAAATATTTCTTAAAATTAATCAACAGATTTAAATCTAAAATGACGTTGGCAAAAAATAATAATAAAAAGTAAACATGGGTTTAAACAAATAAGAAAACTAACAAAGTAAATATAATTAAAAAAGGACTGAAAAAGGAAATTATCATCCTCAAATCATCGCCCCATTGAAGAGACGTCCATATCTCACAGCCATTGAAGTGTTATCCGCGTGCGCTGTTGTGATATTTTGTTATATATAAATAAGGGTTAATGTTATATAAAAGCTCTTGGTACATATTATCCCAACTAATTTTTTAACCACAAAAAACTCCATATTTGTACATTTTTTAAAAATAAATTTACCTTCAATTAGTTTTTGTTAAATTGGATGATATAAGGAAAAATTACAAATTGGTACGCTTGTGACAAACGAAGTGTAAAACCTCAATCGATATACCTATCAATTGTTATATGTCATCTAATTCAAGAATTTGATGATAAAACTTTCCAAAAATTAATAGTTTGTAAATTTGTCATAAATTTACCGATTTGGAGTAGTTTGAGATAGTTTGGAATAAATTTATCATTCACTGCATACTGATTTGAGTTTGGGGTTTTTTAGTGGTATTAATCCTATAAATAATCAAGAGAGGAGATTATTGGACATGAGAAGAAGTGATTGTGGGGTATGAAAAAATATAATTAATGAGCATAAACAGAAGTGAAGGTTGATGACTCAAATTATAGTGGTGCGCCATAAAAAAATAAAAAATAAAAACATTTTCCTCTATAATTCCTACTCGCGACCCTAAGCCTTGGAGAATTGCGGATCTCTATTGCATGCAAAAAGTTAAGACTGTCATAGGCAGGTCGCAACCACCCGACAATCGCCACCGCCCAACTACAACACTCCTCTCTTCTATCCTCCCTTGTCCTTCTCGCATCTATGCAGCTCACTCTTATCCCTTCGTCCCTCTCTTTCCAGATAAATTGGGAGCGACGATGCCGTAGTATCGCCAATTTTCAATGGAGGATCATGGAAAATTGGGGAAATCCGAATCTACCCAACTTGTTTTCAACTGTTGTGACGTCAAATTACTAGTTGCACAGTCACATGATGAGCCCAGCCTGGAGAAAATAGACATCAAACCTGACAAGAGCATGTCACCCAAGATGTGAAGAGACATGACTCATATGTCTCTCTCCGCAAGCTTAACTCGAGAGTGATAGCACATATCAGTGAGGCTAGCACTATACCGCACTGCTTTTGACCCCCTTGGTCCTGGCGATGATGGAAGTAACTCGAAAGGACAATAACATGAAATAATAATTTTTCCTCTTTTTATCGGACTTTTATAAGGAAAGTCGGTTTCAAATTGATCGGTATCAATGACCCATTGGCTCCATTAGACATGATTTTGGGTGAATTGTCCTAATACACAATTGTTTGTTTACACTTGATGATATAAAGAATTGAACTCATGTTGTCCGTTTAATTTGTAAATATGTCAGTTCGTTTAGCAATAAAATAATCGTCATTGAGAATTTATTAATTATGGCAAAAATTTGAAACCACAATTTTGCGTTTGATGATGTGTGAAGTGTGATGTCCAAACTAGCTAAGACCATGTAAGAATTAAACTTTTTGCGCTTTGTTTTTTAAGTAGATAAGGACTTACCGACCAAAAAGAAAAAAAGGTCGACAACGACTTGGGGCCGACAAGACTTAGACGGGGGATGACTAGTGGGATGGAAAGTGAGAAAGAGAATGAACTTTAGCATAAACCAATGAAGAACATAAATGCAACCAAGTCCTAGTGTGAACTTGACTTACCACTATTCTTAGCGGTAATTACCCAAATACTACGGGGCATTTCACTTGCCAAATGAAATGGGAGTCATCTCTTCAAAAGGAGAAATCTATATAATCAAAATTAATATTACAAAAAATCTCAAATCAGTACTATTTGAATATATTCATGTCAAATTATTTTCAACCGACAAAAACCCTAAAGTCGTATCAATGTTCCAAGTTTTTAGGATTCCGTCTAGCTTTGCTGTTACATGCCCTATTTTACAACAAACGAGACCTACAGTATTTTCATTGCGCACTTACGTGGCATTTTTTTATTTTTATTTTTTTGGCATGATGACCATATCGCTATTTTTCAATTGAAGAGACAGGGAGTAACTTGTTTCCACTGTTGTGACGTCAAAATTGTGATTTGTAAATTAGCATTCATTTAGGTGATTGTTAGGCCTATGAGAACTTACTAGGCTCTCATTCTGTAGAAAATTTTGTCCTTTGGTGATTCCAAACACATTACATAATCCAATCTACTAACGTTGGTGAATAATATTTTCTCATGTGGTTAATCGTACCAATCTTTAAAAAAGCCAAGTCCAATCACTATGGTACCAACCTTTAAAAAAGCGAAGTCCAATCACTTTGGAGGAGCCCAGCCAAGGGACAAGTGACTTCAACCCTGAGAAAAGCATATTGCCTAAAATGTGGAGAGATATGACTCACACGTCTCGGTCCACAGCCCCAAGTCGAGTGTCCTTGCCCGTATCAATCAGATAAGAACTACACCGCACAACTTTTGACTCTCTTGGCACCGGCGATGATGAACTTCCCTTTCAAAAGACAATCACAATGACATGAGAACCACCCTCTTTTTTTTTTCTTTTTTTTTCGAAAAAAGTCTCTTTCAATTTCGATTCATCAGCGTCGGTAGCTCGTTAGATACAAATAAGACATAATACAAGATCAAACTAGTGTTGCTCATTTGATTCTTTAACAGGTCTCTTTGTTTGATCAACAGGCTAATCGTTGATAAGAGTTTAGTAATTACGGAAGAATAAATTTAAAGAGTATACTTTGGACTTCAGAGATATGCAAAGCGCTATGTTCAAACGGGCCATGACTATGCTAGTCGTCTTTTTACCTCCCTTTATAAATTCACTCCGTGTTAGCATTATTTTATATGGGTGATAAATTATGAATAAATTCCAATTAAAGAGCGATTAGATGAAATCAATCAAGAAATAGGTTTATGATTATTTAATCTTATTTGTCGTCTAAACAAATTAAACATGTAAATGTGGAATTTCTCATGATGGATTATGGATAATCTAGTCGAATCATGCCCCTCTGGGTTAAGTATGCCCTAGTTTAAGTTTGCTTTGCTTTAATGGAATCAGCTTGAATGACAATGAATTGATTTCTCATATAAATTGCATATTTGGGTGTTAGCAAAATACGAATCATACAATGGAGAAGAAAACATTAATTATTCTTGTCTTGTGCTTATGTCTATTGAAATAAAAGAAAAAACATTCCTGGAATAATATATCCATGTGAAACAATATCACAACATACTAAGCCTAGGGTTTCCTCTTTCATCCCTTGAAGCTGCCGCCTCTCTGCAGTGCCGTCCTTCTCCCTCCCTTCCCTCTTCCTCTCTGTCTCCCTCTTCCCTTTTTTGGGTCTTTCTTGTCTCTCCCAAACAAATTTTTGCAGCTAATCTTGGATGAACATGGGAATGCCATTCGTCCAATCGATAGCCACTAAGGAGGATGTTCGTAATGTGGCTCCAGAACCTCTTTTAAATTAAGCTGCTCTTTTCTCCCGATTTAAATTTAGGTAAAGTTTTGGGGACTTTTACCCTCTCGAACTATATCTAAATATAGGTCTAGGAGTTTCTTACATATATATGATATGTTCTTTTAACATTTTAATGTTGGTATCTCTACACGGCAATGGTGATGAGGACGTTGAACCTAAATGCACATCACAAGCCGTTGCAAATGGAGTGGAAAATCTCAACGTGTGCTTATCACTAAATTTGGTAATTGGCCACCAATCATCGACAGTGTTAAATCTGTTCTTGAGGGATGAAAGCGTGCTTTTAGCTACAAGCTGTGCCTTGTTATTTACTTTGTGGCTTTCGATTTTTTTTTTTGTGGCAATTATTTGGAATTTGCTAGACTTGAAAATCTTCTATGTACCTCTCAAGTATTACTTTGATACGTGAATGTCATCTTTTCTTCAATGAAAAAAAAAAAAAAAAAAAAAACAAATATCACGACATGTAATAAGAGAGAAAAGGCATTTTCAAAGGTTATGCATTAGCAATTTCCCAATTGAGTGCCTAAAGTCTAGGGAAAGTGGCTAGGCCCTTTGTGCTCTCTTACTTAAATAGGTCCCTATCGTTTTTGTAGCCCACATTTTAATCTTCAATTTTTTTCTTGTTTGTGATTTACATGCTAATACAAGTTAGCGTGCTTTGTGTGATTTGATTTTATTTCTTATCACGGGGTTACTTAATTCGGAATTTCTAAGGATAATTTCTTAAAGCTAAGCTTGTCCCCTAGCTAGACTAGGGTCTGCCATTGAATGCACAAATATTCCAATTTGAATTCAGACCTTAAGCGAAGAAAATAACACCTATGGAGAAATCCTTCGGGTTATTTTTACTGTGTCTTAAAGCATCATCATCATTAAACATATCAATTTTATTTCTTAGTTCACTCAAATGCTTGAATTTTACTGAAGATATAGTCGACGTTCTAGAGACTTGTCAATCACGCACATCAATTACTTGAGAATGCTCCTGGACAAAGTAAGGCGCGAAGAAGAGAACACCCATCGGGCAATTTTTAGGTTATCCAAGTTTGTCGGTCCTAAAGCATCTACTATCATCGTGCATATCATTACTTTTTTCTTAATTGAACTTAAATCTGATTATGAAATTAATAGAAATTGACATCGGATTTCGTAAACCTACTTATTTCTTAGAAATTTTACAAAGGAGATAGTGAACATTCTAGAGACATGAAACTAGTGAATCACGGACATTGTACGAGCCGATGTTATGTGTGAATGCTCTTGATGGGGAAAGGCACTTGAGCTTCTTATTTTTGTTGAGGAAGAAGCAAACAAAGGACTAGTAATCAATTTTCATATATTTGTAGGGTCCACTAATGCAGTCTTTCATAGATATTGGTAAAAGAAGATCTTATGGGACGTCATCCATAATACGTCACCAATTATTCGTCATCTAGAGACTGCTTACGATGCAATTACCTGATTAATAGACTCACCAATATCTCAAATAATTCATTACTATTTGGAAAAAAATTATCCTTTTCTTCTTGGACTTTCACGTTTTTCCTATTCAAGTCTATGTACTTTTGATTCATCTAATGAAATCCTCATCAAGTTTGTCTAAAAATGGGGTGTCAACTTGATGACGTTTATCCTCTACCGCTTCATGGTAGGACTCCCTCTTCTCACATGCAGAGCTTCGTCTACCATCCATGGTAGCATCTCCACATAGTCGACGCCGTGCTTCGTCAACCTCTTCTTCTGGTGCAAATCTCCATGGGTTCTGCGCTAGATAGCCTCCACTTCCGTTAAGCTTCCAGTATCCCTGCATCTTGCCATCTCTGGAATGCCAATTCTTGGTTGCATGTACGGGAATTCATCATCGAAGATCATCAACGGACCGTATAGAGGTGAATTACTTCCAACGATGCCTTATCTTGCTGAATCTATACTGTTACTTCACTTCCCTGGCAATTGTGGCTCTTCGTAACTGGGGTTGCTGTTCGTGACTTGGTACTTGCATTACATGCTACTGCCTTCTGTTCAATTCAACTTGGTTTCGTCATGGCTTCGGACGATCCTGATGAATCAGTTCGTTTGAATGCTCTGTGTCAACGCTTGGGACGCCTCTGTTCTGATCAGGAGGTTGAGACATGGGAGGATGAACCTGCGATAGAAAAAATTGCGGAATGCAAACTAACCCTTTTAGGGAAGGTTATTACTACATCTAATGTTAATTTCCAGGCATTCCAAGAAGTAATGAAACGAGTATGGCGAGTTACTTTGGTCGAATTCTCTCAACATGAAGGTGGCTTATATTTAGCAAAGTTCCAACAGGACAAGGATTTCCAACGCATTTCACAGGGTGGTCCTTGGCTTTTTTCTAGCCACTTAGTCAATTTCAAGCCTTGGATCCCTAATACTCCGCTCCATTGCTATGATTTTACTCGGTGTGCTTTCTGGGTCCAAATTCTCGGCTTGCCTTTAGAGTGGATGACGGACCAGCTTCTGAGGAAGGCGGCTAATCAGCTCGGGGATATTCTGGAGGTAAGAGTGGATAGCAAGGAGGGTTCCACAGTTAAAATAGGGCGAGTCAGGGTGGTTCTCAATCTAGGTACACCTCTGAAAACTGGCAAATTGATTCGCTTAGCTGGGAAACTGTTATGGTTGGATTTCAGATACGAACGACTTCCCCACTTTTGCTACTCGTGCGGCAGACTTGGCCACTCTGCAACTAATTGTATAGACATTCCTTTTGATTTGGCCAAGGAGGACGGCAAAGATAAATTGGCTTTTGGCCCGTGGTTGAAAGCAGAGGTTCATCAATCTAGTCCTTATTGGACCGCTTTCTACACCCCTCCAGAAATGGATCAAACTCAGGAAATCATACCCGAGACTCCTCCAGGTTTACTACAACATCCGCCCCTATTACCCCCACCGGTAGCTAATGACAAAGAACTTACCGATGCAGCTCTTCCAAGACAAACCCCTGCAGTGACAGAGCATCTTCCCAGCCATTCTAACGCTGTTACTCATCAGCAGCAGCCCACCACCACGGCTTTGATTCCTGCACATGTCAAAGCAAAAGGCAAATCTGACGATAACATTAATTCTTCTGAAGCAATCCGGCTGTTTAAACCTCATCTATTGAACGTGCAGCAGCAGGTCAGCACTATCCCCTCCTGTCATATTCCTACAATAGACATAGAACAGAGTCTTAGCGACTTTCCAACGGATATTCAGCAATCTCGAAGAGCAAAAAAAACCCGTACTACTACAAGAGCAGGACATGCAAAGAAACAAAAACGCTACGCTCCCTATGATAAGGGCAGTGTTGTATTTGATCAGCTAGATGAGACACGTCTCCAGGAAACACCGGTAATGGCAGCAGATGAAGCACTCCATCGGGCTTTGGTGGCTGGCCCTCAACAGCCACCAAGTTACAAATGAAGCTTTTATGTTGGAACTGTCAGGGGTTGGGCAATCCCTTGACAGTCCAAGCCCTTACGGCTATGTCAGCCAAAGAAAAGCCCGATCTTTTGTTTTTGATGGAAACTAAGAACCGGGAGCTGGTTCTCAACAGATTGCAGCATAAGCTTCGTTATAAAGGTTCTTTTGTTCAGAATCCTGTTGGTTTAGCTGGTGGTTTAGCAGTTTTTTGGAATGATACTTTGTCTCTAGAAATTGAAAGCTTTTCGGAAGATTTTTTTGATATGGTCTGTAAGGATTCAAGTGATGATCGCCTTATGAGGATTACTTGCCTACATGCCCCTCCCTCCTATCACAATCGTCAACTGTTTTGGGAGACCCTTCGAAGAATTAGTGCTTTCAATACTCTACCCTGGATTTGTGTAGGGGACTTTAATGAAATTCTTCATCCTTGGGAGAAGGTGGGCAGTCGATCCCCTATTCGTTCTCGTCTTTCCTCTTTTCGGGATGTAGTCGACGACTGTGCTCTTATGGAGGTCGAGAGTAAGGGTTGCATGTACACTTGGTCAAATGGTCGTGAAGGAAATAACCTCGTTAAGGAACGATTGGACAGAGTCCTCTGCTCTATGGATTGGCGTCTCATTTATCCTGCTGCGGAAGTGTATGCCTTACCACCAATAGGCTCTGATCACAGCCCGTTACTTCTCTCTACGGTGCAGGTTAATAAAAATCGTCAACGCACCTTTGCTTACGAAGCTTTTTGGAACGATGATCCTGAAGTTTACTGCCTTGTATCCCAAACTTGGCCTTCTAATCAGTCCAGAAGCTTTGATCTCCTGCACAAACTATCTAAAGTAAGGATAGCCTTAAGCCATTGGAGTCGTTCCAAGTTTGGTAATGGACACTCGCGGATTACAGCATTACAACAACGCCTCCAGTCCCTAATTAATCATCCTTATTGTTCTAACAGTGACAACGATGAGGTATCTCATATCCAAGATGAGTTGAGGACAATTTGGAAGCAAGAAGAGCAATTTTGGGCTATGAGGTCCAGAATAAATTGGTTGCGTTGGGGTGACAAAAATAGTAAGTTCTTTTACGCCACTACAATTCAACGTAGGCAGAAAAACCGGATTGGAATGCTTCGGAAGGCTGACAATGAATGGGTGAGGGATATAGTAGATTTAAAAGAGCTGACTTCTGCTTATTTTACTCAGCTTTATACATCAGCAGGCCACCGCGACTTTGGCCCCGTCCTAGATCAATGTTCATCACTTGTAACGGACACAATGAATGCACAATTATTGGCCCAAGTGACGATTGAAGAGGTACGACAAGCTACTTTCCAACCGGGGTGCTACAAAAGCTCCGGCCCCGACGGTTTTAATGGTCCTTCTACCAAACCCATTGGCCTACCATCCATCATGATTTATTCTGTCTGGTCAACGACTTTTTTCACTATGGTAAGTTCCCTCCAGACCTCAATAAGACTCTTATTGTTTTGATTCCCAAAGTACACCATCCTGAAAGTCTTGACCAGTTTAGACCGATAAGTTTGTGTAACTTTGCATATAAGGTTATATCTAAAGTCATGGCCAACCGACTCAAACCTATGTTAGAACAGCTGGTATCACCTGAGCAAGCTGCTTTTGTATCTGGCCGTCAAATACAAGATAATGTCTTTGTTGTACACGAGGTCCTCCATCATTTCAAAACGAGGCATCGGAAAAGACGCTTCCAAGCTATTCTTAAGACTGATATGCAGAAGGCTTACGATAAAGTTGAATGGGATTTCCTTCAAGCCTACCTTCTTAAACTGGGATTTCATCCTTGGTGGGTTCAGATGGTGATGTACTGTATTACCACGACGACAATGAGTGTTAAATTTAATGGGGAATCTCTACCCTATTTCAAGCCATCAAAAGGACTCAGACAAGGAGACCCTCTTTCTCCATATCTCTTTATTTTAATGGCCAATGTTCTATCCACCCTCATTCAGAACGCTCTTACGATGGGACATCTTCGCGGAATTACACTTACCAGGTCATGCCCCACACTCTCACATTTATTCTTTGCTGATGATTCTGTTTTCTTCCTCAATGGTACTATCCTTGAATGTCAGAATATGGCCAATATCTTAAACCAATATTGTCACGCCTCTGGACAAGTCATAAACCGCAATAAGTCTGGCCTCTACTTTAGCAAAGGCTGTCCACCTAGTCTTCAAACTAACTTGGCTGCTGAATTGCGTGTACCGGTGTTGAGTGGTTATGGCAAGTACCTAGGAGTTCCATCAGAATGGGGTCGTTCCAAAAAAGATTTATTTGGCTGGCTATTAGGAAGAGTACATGCAAAGTTGGAGGGTTGGAAAGAAATGTTGCTATCAAAAGGCGGAAAGGAAATCCTTCTCAAGTCTATCATCCAAGCTATGCCGCAATACGCCATGTCAATCTTTAAGCTTCCCCTGTCTCTATGTCGAACAATTGAGCGGAGGATTGCCAATTTTTGGTGGCGGAATGACAAGAACAGGAATGGTGTGCATTGGAAGAAATGGGACTTGCTAACGACAGGCAAAAATTCTGGTGGGTTAGGCTTTCGGGATTTGGTAGTTTTTAACAATGCCATGCTTGGCAAGCAGGCCTGGAGGTTACTACAAAGAACCTCAATCGCTTTGGGGCCGAATCCTTAAAGGATTATATTTTCCCTCAAAGGATTTCGAATTCGCAGAGCCTGGTTCTCGCCCTTCCTGGGGCTGGCGAAGTATTCTAGTTGGGCGGAATGCCATATTACCAAATGCAAGATGGTCTGTTGGGGACGGAAAATCAATTAACATTAGGGAACACTGCTGGTTACCGAGAGGTAAGCTTGGCGGACCTGCCAATAGAGATGAGCCCCGGTTGGTGGCGGATCTTATTGATCCTCTCCACCAGACTTGGAAGACCCACCTTATTACACAGATGTTCGACGACTCTATTGCCGACGAAATCCTCAACATTCCATTAAGACCTCTCCACTCAACTGATCAGATTATTTGGACAGCAACAACCACAGGGCGATATACGGAAAGAGTAACTACAAAATCTTGACAAAGACCAAAGAAATTTATCGCAAGGTAATATGGCATCTACTTCCTACCACCCACCTCCTGAGCTATGGCGTTACATATGGAAAATGCACAGTACACCGAAACTTCGCATATTTCTATGGTCGGCATGTCACAACGCCCTAGCTACTAAGTCCAATTTATATACCAGACATATCATCTCAAGCCCTATGTGCACTATATGCAATCAGAATGTGCCTGAAACAGTTGAACATATTTTTTTCCATTGTCCGTGGACGGCGGGAGTATGGTCACATTTTCAACAGCAGTTCCCCTTCCACCCAACTATGATCACTCGCATGGATCAATGGCTTGCAGAATCAATTAAAGATCAGAAACTCTTACCTCGACTACCCATGATAACCCATGTTTTATGGCGGATGTGGCGGCTGCGCAACAACGGTGTTTTCCGTGGCTTACTTCCCGACCCCAATGGGTCTGTTATTGATGCCTCGGCTCAACATCGGCTTGTCACCCTCTCTGCCCAAACAGCTTCCCAAGGAGTTGGTCTGCGTACATATGCCCCTCTTGCTTCCAAAGACTACTGGTGGCGATCGCCAGAACCGGGCTTCATCAAATGCAATATTGACGGCTCCTTCTCCCCTGGGAATAGATACGGCACCATGGCCTGTATTAGCCGAGATCACAGATGTTTACTCACCGATGCCTACGCGCGGATTCCCAAAAATTCGGCTTTCCAAGCGGAAACACAGGCGCTAACACTAACTCTACATCGACTCAAACAACAGGGACTTCTCACCGCATCAATCGTTCTCGAATCGGACTGTTTGCAATTGGTTGAAATCCTTCACGACCGACGGCCGCCACCATGGGAGGATCGCCCGCTCTTCGACGAAATCCAGTCAATCTTGCCCCTTTTCTTGAATCTCCGTCTCAAAGATCAGGACAGAGAGCCAATTTCGTCGCAGACTGGGCGGCCAAAGCTCATGGCCGATCGGATCTGTCCCCAAATTGGACCCTTTTTCCTCCCCCTGTTATGCAAGCTTTGCTCGCGGCGGATGCCCTAGTTTCTCTTTCGTTAAACGCTAAAGTGTAATGGTTATTTATTTTCTATCTATTATCTTTTCGACCAAAAAAAAAAAAAAAAAAAAAAAAAATGAAATCCTCTTCTCTCATAAATTTTCTAATCAAGTCTCTCCTCATGTGGATATGTGTGGAAGATGATGTGCATAAAATTTAATTAATGCGTAATCTCAAGTGGTCATCCATATTGGAAAAACTATATTCACCTTGTATGATGATGACATCCGACAGCCACATCAATTGGATTTAGTGCTGAAAAGACTTGATTAAAAAATTTATCTAAGTAAAAAAAAAAAACTGAATTAGACAAATTAAAAACATAGGGGCTTGATTAGAAAAGGCTAAAAATATATGAAACAAAATAAAACCGTGTGGAGTGTGATGTCCAAACTATCTAAGACCGTGTAAGTATTAAATTTTGCGTTGAAGTTTGCTTTTTAAGTAGACAACGACTTGGAGCCACCAAGACTTAAATGAAGGGTGACTAGTGGGATGGAAAGTGAGAAAGAGAATGAAATTTAGCACAAGTCAATGTAGAATATAAATGCAATCAACTCTTAGTATGAACTTGACTTAACAATATTCTCAGGGGAAATTATCCAAATGCTACTTGGCATTTCACTTTTTTAATGAAATAGGACTGAACTCTCCAAAAGGAGAAAAAGAAGAGAAAGAATATGTGCGTATTATTAAAATCAATATCACAAAAATCTTAAATCAGTACAATTTGAATATATTTATCCCTATTTATTAAAAACCCTAAAGTCGTATCACTATCCCAAGTTTACCATCCGTTAGGACTCTATTTAGGTTAGTTAGATGCCCTATTTTACAACTGACGAGGTCGACGGTATTTACATTGCATGCTTACGTGGCATTTTTAATGCATGATGACCATATTGCTATTTTTCAAAGGAGGCCCATGTAAAATTGGGGAGACGGGAAATCTACCCAACTTGTCCCAACTTGTTTCCACTGTTGTGATGTCATAATAGTGATTTGTAAATTAGAACTTCATATAAGTGATTGGTAGGCCTATGAAAACTTGCTACGCTCTCAGTCAATAGAAAATTTTGTCCTTCGGTGATTACACACGCAATGCATAATCCAATCCATCCACGTACCTAAATAATCTTTTCTCATGTGGTTAAATCTACCAATCTTTAGAAAAGCCAAGTTCAATCACTATGGGCTCCTAGGGGACAACTGACATCAACCCAGAGAAAAGCACATTGCCAAAAATTTGGAGAGACATGACTCACATGTCTACAGCCCCACATTGAGTGTGCTTGCACTATCTCAATCAGATAAGTACTACACTGCACGACTTTTGACTCTCTTGGTACTGACGATGATGAACATACCTCGAAATGATAATCACGATGACATAAGAACCTCTCCTTTTTCTTACTTTTGTGAGAAAAGTCTCTTTCAATAGATTCGTATCAATAACCAATTACGCCCGCATAAGATATGATTTTATTGACACCTAAATTTTGGTGATATGTCTAATCATTTGCTGCATAAAAAATTAAGGGCCGAGCCCGATTCTTGAACAAAAATATTAATCAAATTGCATATAGATGTTGACACTATTTTTATAAGCATTAGACCCACATACATTTTAATTGAGCTAATGCTCAATCAAGGAGTGTGCGAGCATGCCCGAAATAGGAAGAAATCATGGATGGCCAGAAGGATTCATCTTATAACAGAATACGTGCGGAACAGGAAAGAACAAAAGAGTAGGGATATGCTTGCTAGGGCATGTGAATCTCAGAAGAGAGCACATATCCACGGTTGAATACGAAGTATCGATAACGATTTGAAATGAACTGTCATAATATGAGATTGTTTACATCTAATGATATGGGGAATCGAACTTGTGTTGCGCATCCGATTCATTAACATGTCTCTTCGTGCGATCAATAGGTTAATTGTCGATAAATAATTGTGGATTTTTTTTTTTTTGAGAGCACGCTTTTGAATTCGGTGATATGCGAAGTGTGATGTCCAAATGCGCTATGGCCATGCCAGTCATCTTTTTGCCTTCTTTTCGAAATGCCCTCCGCATTAGCATTTTTTTTTTATGCGAGTGATAAATTATGAATAAATTCTAATAAAAAAGCAATTAGATAAAATCAATCATGGAACTGGTTTTTTATCATTTAATCTTATTTTTCGTCTAAACAAATTAAACATGTAAATGTGGAATTTCTCATGATCGATTATGGATAATTTAGTCGAACCATCTCCCTCTGGGTTAAGTATGCCGTAGTTTGACTTTGCTTTGCTTTAATAGAATCAACTTAAATGACAATGAATTGATTTCTCATATAAACGGCATATGTGGGTGTTAAAAAAATACGAATCTGATAATGGAGAGGAAAACATTGATTATTCTTGTCTTGTGCTTATGTCTATTGAAATAAAAGAATAAAAAATTCCTGGAATATTATATCTGTGTAACAATATCACGACATGTAATCAGAGAAAAAGGCATCCCAAGGTCATGCATTAGCAATTTTCCAGTCGAGTGCCTAAAGTCAAGAAAAATTGGATCGGCCCCATGATTTTGTGTTCTGTTACGTAAATCGATCCTCATCGTTTTTGTAGCCCGCATTTTAATCTTCATATGTTTCTCGTTTGTGATTTGCTAATACAAGTTTAGTATGCTTTGTATGATTTGAGTTTATTTCTTATCACGGGGTTACTTAATTCATAATTTCAGATGATAATTTCTTAAAGCTAAGCTTGTCCACTAGCCAGAACCCTGGGTCCGACACTAAATGCACAAATATTACCATTCGAACTCAAACCTTTAGCAATCCTTCAAGTTATCCAACTTTGTCTGTCTTAAAGCATCTACTGTCACTGAATATATCTTCTTTTTTTTTCCTTAGTTCACTAAATCACATGTTAATGCTCTTGTACAAAGTAAGGCGAGAAGAAAAAAGAGCACCCGTCTAGCAATTTTTTAGGTTATCCAACTTTGTAAATCCTAGAGAATCTATTCTCGTTGTGTATATCATTGCTTTTTGTTAATTGATTAAATCTGATTGAACTTTACTCCGATTTTGAAACGGATTGAAATTGGCATCGGATTCCGAAACTTAAATATATATTAAAAATTTTACAAAGGAGATAGTGGACGTTCTAGAGACATGAAGCTTGTGAATCACGCACTTTGTACAAGTCGATGTTACGTGTGAATGCTCTTGCACGGAGGAAGGCAATTGAGCCTTTTTATCTTTGTAGGAAGAAGCAAACAAAGGACTAACGATCAATTTCATGCTTTTAGGGTCCACTAATGCACTTTGTCGTGGAAATTGGTAAAAGGAGATCTTATGGGACATCATCCATAATACGTCACAAATTATTCGTCATCTAGACACTGTTTGCTTAGGATGCAATTACCTGATTAATAGGCTCATCAATAGCTCAAATAACTAATTACTATTTGGAAAAATATATATATATATATATATATATATATATATATATCATTTTCGTCCCTAGACTTTCACATTTTTTTCTAATCAAATCTGTACTTTTGATTCGTCCAATGAACACTTTCACAAAATTCCTAATCATGTCTCTCCTACTGGGATATGTGTGGAAAAATTTAGCTTATGGAGACGACTTTAAAATATGATGTGCATAAAATTTAACCAATGTGCAATGTCAAGTGAACATCTACATCGGGAAAACTTTATCCACATCGTATGATGATGACATCCGATGGCTAGGCTAGTTGGAATTAGTGTCGAAGGGACTTGATTAGAAAATTTATGAAAGTAAAAAGACTATATTAAACAGATTAAAAGTATATGGACTTGATTAGAAAATGTGTGAAAATATAGGAACAAATATAAAATTCTTCCTTTTATTGTTTTGCCGTTGTCAAAGAACTTCAGATGGTAATACATAAGTAGTGTCAACACCAGGATAATAAGTCTTCAAAGTTCTTCATTTAAAAGAAAGATATAATCGAAGACCTATCAACTTTTAACACTGATCGAGCGTGTATAACAAACTTTCTCTTTGAAAATTACTTATGACAAGCTTGTTGGGATTCATTAATTACTCAGACCCTTTATTCTATCCAAAGCTTAGTGTGTAATCTTTCCTTTGCCGCTAGCTATTAATGCTTGTTGTTCAATGTTGATCCAATATGATGTGGGGGTACAGATGGATAAGTGCAAAAAACGGGATTTTTTGTTTTGATCGTTGGTCAATTGAAAACTTAAAAGTATTAACATTATCAGTTCAGAACTTAAGACTTTAAAAAAAGTCTCAATCAGGTCTTGAGCTCGTCAGTAGCGTAATTCGGACATTCGAATTCTGATGTGGTTCTCCTGTGGAATATTTTATTTTTTACCATGTGTCATTTGAAACCTGAATTCAACCGATGATGAGTTTCGGACTTGATTGTGGCTTTTTCGATATCTTAAGTCCTCAACGGATCCAAATAATATCTTAGATTCTCAATCTACCTTGGTCAAAATGTTCTCTTTTGTTTCTGCACTTATCCGGGGATATGAACGCTCGAAATCAAAGGCTCAATCTTTTCATTTCAATTCAATATATATATACACGCGCGCGCGCACATATATATGTATATCTATTTTTATTTTATTTTTTAAAGTCCTAGAAGAACAAGAGCAAGGTTTACAAGGGTAAAGATATTGACCCAATTAACTTAATTTTTACCATAAAGTGAATAATAGGGGCCACTCTTGCAGGGCAATCAAGCTCAAAAGCCAGTTATGTGGACTCAAGTGTAATTAGCGCTTAGTTGTGATGATATCATATTTTGCTTTTGTTAAATACGAATCGTGTGTTCTTAGATTTAGGATTTTCATTAGGTCCATTACTGATGTAAAATGTTAGTTATTCATTCATTATTGAATGGTTCGATTACAAATTAACCCTAAAACATATGTCATTCATCTAACGATGAATTCTTTCTGCAATGACAGTAAAGCTAATAAAAATCTCGATTTTGCCCATATCTAATTGTAATACTATTATTGATAAATCTGCCGACTAATTTGTTCATGACATGGAACCGTGAGTTTCCAGATCCTTAGGTTTGACACAAGTTCCCAAATCTTTTACGTTGGATCTACAATCCATTTTCACGTCAGTAATTGACTAAAATGTTTACATTGAAATTTTACATAAAGAGTTATAACTATATTGGTATAATTGAAAATTTTATGAATAAATTGACTTATGTACAATAAATTTAGAATTGATTTGGTAATAATCCTAGTGATTAGTAGACCTATGAAAACTTGCTAGACTCTCGGTCCTCAGAAAATCTTGTCCTCCGGTGACTATTCACACATTGCGTGATCTGCTCCTCCCACTAAAAAAAAAAACAAAGAATAGTTATTTCGTATGATCAAGGTTTCCCGGTAATCTCCAACGAGCCAAACTCAATCGGTATGATCAGCCCAGCCAGGGAAAATTGACTTCAACCGACCGAAAAGCATATTACCCATGATGTGAAGAGACATAACTCATATGTCTCTCTCCACAACCTCAAATTGGGTGACTATACTGCACAACTTTTGACTTTCTTGGTATTGGTGATCTGAAATTACCTTGAAAAGATGATAACAATGAGATAAGAACATCTCTGTTTTCGTACTTTAATAGGAGAAGTCACTTTCAATTGGCCGCTATCAATAATCTATTTGATCCGAACAAGAAATGATAAGAGGTGAATTGTCTACCTATGTAATTATTTACGTTAATGATTTCGGTGCCATGACTTTAAAAAAGCGGGGTTTACCACAATTGCTGTAAATTTTAATGTCATGTCGCGATACTCAAATGATGAATTAAAAAGATATGATTCCCCAAAAAAAAAACTTTTTTTTTTTAAGTTATCATACTCAAGTTATAAATTGCAAAGTTATAACATTAAAGTTAGCATAATAGAAAGTTGTAATATTTGTGGCATCCTTATCCCAAATTACTATAGACCAGTTTGATACAACCAAAATAGAATGTGCACATTTGAATGCCTAAAGTTAAGAAATAATGGATGGGCCCCCACCATATCTTCGTCTTTCTTGATGGGCATAATAAAGTAGGTCCTTACCGTTTGTAGGCCTCCTTCTTATCCTTCTATGTTTGCTTGTTTGTGATATATATGCTAATTTACCTTTAGTATGTCTTATAATTTGAGTTTACTTCTTATCACGTGATTTCTTAGTTCAAAATTTCTAAGGATCACTTCTTGAAGTGAAGTTCTTGGAGCGAAATTCGTCCCTTAAGTGGGAATCCTGGATCCCTTGCTAAATGCGCAAACATTATGATTTTAATTTAGACCTGTACCGAAAAAATAATATCTGTTGAGCAATCCTTTAGGCTAAGTTTTCTATCCTAAAGCATCTATTTTCACTGAATACATCGTTTTTTTTTTTTGCTTAATTTGCTAAATCTGATTGAATTTTTTTATCTAATTATGAAACGAATAGAAATTGGCATTGGATGCCAACAATTCAACTATATCCTATATATTTTATAAATGGTATAATCGAAGTTCTAGAGATTCAAAGCTTGTGAATCACGCCCATCGTGCAGGTCGATGATTACGTGTGAATGCTCTTGGACAAAGTGGGGCGCAGAGGGAAGCAAACAAAGGACTGGCAATCACTTCGCATGCACTTTAATGCAGAAAATGGCAAAAGCAGACGTCATATATTATACGTCACCAATTATTCGTCATCCGGAGACAGTTTGCTTTGGGTGCACTTACTTCTGACTAATAGACTTACTTTAAAAAATTTATCATTATTTGAAGAATAGTGGTTCCATGCCTTGAATTTTAGCTTAGCCTAATTTTGAAGCAGAATTGAGCGCCTGAGACCATACTTCCACTTTCTTACTAACCTAAGAGAAGCCATTATTTTCATGACATTTTCTTATGTGTCTAAAATAAATGATGGAGAATAGCCCTCACTAGCCTATTACTGAGTCAGCCAATTCCTTTTAGCATGGCCAAAATGGATCTTTAGGAGACAAATGCCTCAAATGTGGGCTCAACTTCTAAAGGGCTAATGGATGAGAAAATCTGGGCTTTATGACTTGACATCACAACGGGTCATGCCATCAAATGTGGAAAGTAGGTGTACAGGATCTATTAGTTAGACAATTTTTGCCTTTACATCCCCTGACCCGGATCCGAGGTTCAAGAACTCATTGCCCTAGAGGAATTATGACCGAAAAAGGAAACTAAGCCTCAAAGTCTAGAAAGGAACACCTATTGCCCTAGAAGAGGGGGTTTAACAAATGGTGGGCCACAAAATTTTCTTTGTCCATCTCGACAACCCTGACAAGCTACAAAGTGGGATAAAGTGAAAACATTAGTCTTGACATTAGGACTTGGAATCGTGTCTGATCTTCCTTCATCCATGATGCCGAAGGTGCCTGAGTATGGCGTGGGGACAGATTTGGTATCCAAGAACTCTACCTTTAAGACGACCTTGAAATCATCTAGGGGCACTACGATGAAATTAGTCATGTTATTCCATCCTCCTATTTGTGGCTCCATCTAAAAAACTAGAGCTTTTATGAGTGCTTTAGGTAAACTATATCAATTGAAGCTCCAACCAACTGAAGAAGAAATCACAATAAAGCATTTATTCCTTTATTTTATAAACTCATTATGTGAAGTTCGCTACTCGATTTAGTCTCATAGTCCCTATACTTTGAATTTGTCTAATCAAATTCTTCCACTTTCGCAATTTTTTTAATCAAATCCCCTTAGCTCTAAATCCAACGTATTCAATCTAATATGAGCATTTGACGACACTAAAATACAATGCAAATATAATATGTCGATCCCCACGTAGATGTGTGCAAAAAATTTAGCTAATGGAGACAACTTTCAAATATGATGTGCACAAAATTTAGTCAATGCGGATGAAATTTTTCCCTATGTATACTATGACATCATTTGATCCTCATGGATTAAGTTATGCCAACTAAATAACGTAAATCCAATATCCCGTTCATTTATTTTTATCTTGTTATGTTTATTCTTGTGCTGGAAATTGCATGTTTTTGGCTATGGACATGACTATTGAAATGGTAACTTGTTGTTCTCTTCATCTGCCGTCAACAGGGGACCACCGTGTGGTGATCATATCTTTGAAAGATTAAGCCATTTGGGCTTTTGCCCTTTTTCTTAAAACTAATCTAGCCTTCTTTCTTTTAGCTCAGACCTGTCCATTCTCACCAAAACCACCATAGAATAATATATATTATATGCATTGTCTTATTCTGATTAATTTTCCAAACACAACATATGAGATTACGTCCCTTATCTTTATCCTGTCTAGTCAAATAATTGCGAGGCCAAGCAAAAACATTATGCCTCTGCAGAAGAAGCGCTTGTCTCTGTTCACACTCTGTTTAACTCAATCAATTATTTGGTTTTGATGGTCAAAGAACGTCCACGATGGTCCCATAAAAAAGGGGAAATTTGCCAACATAGAATTAGAACCTTTTACAAAGAGTAGCATCTGAATAATCATATTTTAAACTTTACCTTTTCTTCGCTTCGTGGTTTCAGTACGGCGAAAGCCACTGCCAACGAGGGATGGGTTCAAACCTATTATATGCAGCAAATTTCTCAGTAACACATGCTGCTCTGATCTTGGCTTTCAGTAGTTCAAGGTCGGGGGTTTGATGGAGAGGAAGCCCGGCTCATCCAGAGCCGACCGCAAAACGACAGAGAGAAACAGGAGAAATCAAATGAAGGCGCTCTTCTCCAAGCTCCACTCCCTTGTTCCTCCGCAGAGTCCTAGGGTCTCTCTCTCTCTCTCTCTCTCTCTCTCTCTCACACCGTATTTTTTCCATGGTTTTTAGTTATATTAAATACAAAACACCATGTAGTTTCCTTTCGTTCTTGAGAATGGGATTACTTTATGTTTTTATTTTCTTCAAGGTGCTGGTTCTTATGTTAATTGTGGCTAACTATTTGGAACCTTTCATTTTTCTGCTCCTTATCTTAGCTAGAAACATGGAGAAAATATCATTTCTTCAAGGAACAAAGGGTTATCCCAGACCTACATTGAAATATTGACGGTGATTCTTCAATTCAAATAGTTATTGATTTTTTTTTTTTAAAAAAAAAACTTAGATATCACTATTTGAACAAAGTTTTCCTAAGTTTTTCATTTCCATTCCAATAAGAATGAATACCGTGATTCACATTTCGAACAAGCATGAATACAGCATCTATAGGATAACTTCCATCTTGAAAGTCTTCTGGTGTTTTTATATGATATTCGCGATTCATCACACTAGATGGATATCATATTCATGGAACATGATTCACTTTCAAGATGCCTTGGTGGTGAAATGGTAGAGAGCTTTTTTAGAGATTTGTAATTCATGGGCTAATTAGACAACATCTTGCTTCGAACATAGGAGTTGCTAAGAGATGTCTAATTGTCCAGGCAGTAATGATAGTATCTTGTACCCATTTCAAGACTTTCAGTTCCCAGATGATAGTTTTTCATGATAGTTTTACCCATTTTTAATCTGATCATGCTCTCTTTTTTTTTTATTCCTTTTTGTCGGAAAATGAATGAAGAAGAAAATCAAATTCCCCTAAACACAAGGAACCTAGTTAGGTTTCTTCTATTACTACTCAAACACAAGAATTTGGGATGCCTCCTCATTCGAGCTTTCGAAAAAGGTTTAGCGAGGTGTAGATTCTAAAGGGCCTGGTAGTTTTGACCACAATTTTAAGAAAATTAAGTGTAAGATTGGGGTTCTGTGTCAAGAGAAGTTTTTAAGAGAGGGTTCAGTATGAGGTTCATCATTGGAATGCGATTGATTTTGTCGATGAGGTGAGTTTGAATAGTATCTTCTCAATTTCAAAGTCCATACATGCTTGTTTCAATTATATTTTTGTCCATGCATCTTGATCAAGTTTAATTGTCCTTGCTTGCCTATATTGTGGTTGTAGGAATCAACGTTGTCACAGCCCGATCAATTAAGCCAAGCGGCCAATTACATAAAGAACTTACAAGTGAAGGTGGAGAAAATGAGGGAGCAGAAAGAGAGGTTGTTAGAAATAGAAAAGATCAGCACGAGCATGAAGAATGGGGAGATGATCGGATTCAAGTCACCGGAGATCAGAATTCAAAAAATGGGGTCAATCTTGGAGGTTGTTCTTGTTAGTGGATTGGATGGCCAGTTCATGTTCAATGAGACCGTTCGAGTGATTTATGAAGAAGGAGCTGATATCGTCAATGCCAGTTTCTCTAATGTCGGTGATGCAATGCTTCACACCATTCATGCCAAGGTAAGAACTTGTTTATATTTTGAGCATAAAATAATTAGGTAATTATACATTTAGAACAAAAAAATTACTACAAAACCTAGATTTTTGCAACTCATACCTAGATATGATATGTAAAATTATTTTACAGAGCGAGGTGAGGCGTTCAATTACAATCCACTCATTTTTACACGAAGAGGATGCCCAACTCACTCAAAGTAGTAAAATCTTGTTGATTATGAATTATCTCATTAATCTTATGCATCATATATGATGAGAGTTGAAACCTAGGCAGTTGATCCAAAATGAACTCGTTTGCACTTGATGGTTTCCTCTGCTGCCTGTACATGTACAACTAATTCGCTTGCTTAAATACTCGCATGCAATTTGGAAACCAATTCGGGCAACGGGTTTTAATACACCTAACATCGATCCGAATCATTTAGGAATGTCTTGAACAGGCTCGAGAAGTACAAACTGATTGTAGTAGACCACTCTTGTCAGTGCAAAGTAATTTTATCAGCTGTGAAGGTATTGACAGTAAGACATAAGAGCCAACCCTGTTAATTCAAGCTTCAAGTATATACTAGCAAATGTTAAAAGCTTCAATGACTTTTAATGTATAGAGGCTGAAGGAAATTCCAGGCCAAGATTTGCAGGAAATATTTCCATTTCCTTCCTACGTTTCAGCTTTTTCAATTGGCTGGTTTTTCAGTATTCTTTCTAAGTCGAGTGTACTGTAGGTGGAAGATGGCGATTCTTCAGACGAGAGAGTGTCTCAAAAGCTGCAGAAGATTGTCAATGATGCTTATGGAGCTTCATCCTGACATAGTACCCTGTTATTACAAATCGTCTTGTCCTCTCACACTCTATCTGAGCAACTTCCTCACTCACTGACTGTATGAGTGACCATTAGCACACTCGTTAGCATCTAGAACTACTCATTGAAATCTTTCATTTGTTTACGTAGTTCAGGTGCTGAATCGAAGCCGCAACCTTCTTTGAATACTTCCATCCGCTCTTTCTGTTCTTCTTGGGAAGGGGATCGATATTGGACTTGGATCACCTTCTACGGGCACTTTCACGATATCTGAGGTGCGCGCACGACGTTATGACACATCGTTGTAATTTCCCTGTGAATACATTGTAAGAAGTCGTGAAATCATATTATGACGTTAAGGCAATTCGCTGTGATTAAGTGCAAAAGAGTAGTAAAAACTGAGATGGCAGGGTACACCTGTGTATCTTACAAATTTCCCACCTTCCACTTGGATGTGGAGTTTCCTTGGGATCTTGTTCTTCTGCTTGTATCTAAAAATATGAAATGAGAAACCTCACAATGTAGAACATGTATTCCTCTTATTGCATAAACGAGCGATCAAACATAAATAAACTTCTTTACCAAAAAAAAAAAAAAAAACATAAATAAACTGGAAAATGGAAAATAAATCAGACCCAATTTATATAGTTTGGTCCATGTGATCTAATCCACAAGAAGAGCAGTACAAGATTTTACTATTGATGGAGCTACACAAAAAGATTAGTCACTTAAACACCTTAATGCTTCCCAACTTCTAATTACATGATTCATCAAACGGTATTTAGCTCTCACAAATCTCCGAGAAACTATCAGTTCAATCTTGCGGAGAAATACACAAGAACCATACCAAAGATGACTTTTCATGGAATTTTCAAACAACTTCGGGCCGCCAAAACTTAAACGAGGCATGACTTATGAGATAAAAAGTGAGAAAGAGAACAAACTATAAAGTAAGCCACCTAGTATAAACTCAATCTTAGCATGAACTTGGCTTTTAAGATGCCAAATGAAATGGCACTGAACTTTTCAAAAAGGAGAAAAGTAAAAGATAAGAGTACATCAATATTATTAGGATTAATAAGACAAAGAATCTAATACTACATGAACATATTTATTTCAAATTATTTTTTTACTCATGAAAACCCTCAAAATGGTACAATTGTCCCAATGGTTCTATTTTTTTACAGTTCAGTCCAATTTCTCCGTTAAATGTCCTACACGGCAGCTAACGAGACTGAGGATGTTTGTGTCTCACGCCTATGTGGCATTTTTTATTAGTAAAAGTTCAAAAATACATTCAAAAATGAAAAACTAAATTAATGGTCGCAAAAAAGAATTAAAAAGTAAACATGAGTTTTAACAAAAAGAAAACGGAGAGAGTACGAATAAAAATTGAAAAAAAAAAGATTGAAAAAGGAAAATTCTCACCCTCAGGTCATCGCCCCAATTGAAGACACGTCTATGTACCATGGCCATTCAAGAGTCGTCCGTGTTCGCCATCGTTGCGAACATCCCTACTTCGAATTTCAAGCCGGCGACGGTTGCCGGCCTCAGATCTGGTCCAGATCGAGGTTGAGCGGCCTACGGTCTGCACCAGATCAGGTGCCGTGGCCACAGCATCGTGAACTCTCTGTTTAGAGCTCGCATGGCCTCGAGCTCTGTCCCGGAGGGCCGGCGTAGTCGCTGCAAACACTCCATGCAGAGCTCGCGCGGGTGCGAGTTCTGTCTGCAGACATGGGGAGCTTGAGATCTAGCTCGCATGGCTGATCACCAATTTCCATGGCGACGAGCACGAAGGTTTCACTAGGCAAGGCGCCAAACGACAATGGCATAGTGGTGGAAGGTGGGGTCGTTTATGGTGAGGAAGAAGACGCGTTGGGGCAGACAGGTCATTTCCTGGGAAGGCATCATGCTGTGACATCCACGTCAAATCTGTCATGCATGTATCTTCCACATGAGACGACATGTAAGACATGATACCTAAAATGACGGAATTGTAAGCCGAGGTAAAATCGAGACAATGATACCACTTTTGGGGGGCTTTTGTTGGTCCAAAAATAGTTTGGGAGTAAATATTTCTGAATAGCACAAATTTAAGGTTATTTGTGGTGTTGACCCACATTGCCAAGTCTGTATTATTATAACTACTCAATGCAGTTCACAATCATGGTTTCGTATATGACCATGCCTATGGTCATGCATAAAAGGATTGTGCTTGGTACCTTAAAGTGGGTGACTATGGGTGTAATTGCAGGGTGATTTGGCAATTTTTTTACTTCTATAGCTTGTGCTGGCTGCTCTTAGCTTTGGTGACATGTATCACATTTATGGGGAAAAAGTTAGAGATAAGTACACTAGAAATACTAAAAGTTATGTACGATACTCATATAGTGCGAAAAGTTTCTTTTGGATTACTTAAGTACTATTGTTTTTCTAAAAACAATAATTTAAGTGCCAATTTCGATTTGAATCACTAGATATCTAATGTGGCTATATTTATTAATTTCTCAATCCTACGAGGCTCATCGACGTGCCTAATTAGCATATAATTCTTAAATGACGTTGTCCAAAATTTATAAATAGTGATCATCTAAGTACTAAATTTTATTTAAAGTGCCAAATTTTGTTTAAAGTGATCGCTTTAGTGTTAGTCATTATGAAAAAAACAATCACTTCAGTACCAAGCATGTCGCATGATGTGGATTGGAAATTTTAAAAAATTTATCAAGTCATAATATAAATTTAATTATAAATGTCACATAATTAATTTGACCGGAATTTCTTGCTATTAACACTTAAGTTATCATTTTTTTTTTCCGATTTAGCACTGAATTGAGCAGGTAAAAATTTTTGGCACTAAATTGAGCATTGTACACAACTTCTAGGAACTTATCCCCAAAAGGTTAGATAGGCCCAAGTCTACCTAACTTTAGATAGGTCTCCACCAAAATAGTTTTGTTATGTGGTGATGCATTTGGTAAAGGGATGAAGGCAGCAAAAATGAACCCCCTCTTTCTCTATTTAGCTCAGTCAATTGCCATTATTACCACAGTCACGTCACCATCTGATGAGATGCACGTGTAACTTAAAAAGTACTGCATTGAATAATTGACATAGTATTGAGCAATTAATATACCATAATTAAGTCATAACTCATTGATTTAATGTATTGATGGGCTCAAATTTGGTTTTACTACATGCTTCCAACACCATCCTTACCTCCACTATGATGGCTCTCTCTCTCACGAGAAATGGAATATTTAGACCAAATAAATTGAGAGCGATGATGCCGTAGTCGAGAATTCTTGTCGATGTGATATCTGGGGACAAGGGCACCTCGAATGTAAAGAGGGAGAGATGGGGATCTACGACAATGCCTCAAGTCTCAGAGGGATGAAGGTAAGGGCCAGTGCCATGGTGGCTAAATGGTGGCTTGATATTAGCGCCCGATGGATCTGGTGGCCGACTGGCTGCAAGTGGTGAGAGAGGGATTGAGAGAGGTCGGGGAAAAATTGGGTTTTGAAATGGTTGGTGAAAAATCTTATATAGGAATTTTATGCATGATGGCCATATCGCCATTTTTCAAGGAAGGGCCGCGTAAAATTAGGGAAACTCGAATTTACTCGGCTTGCTTCCACTGTTTGGAGTCAACATAACCTCCGTCGACGGAGTACTTACTAAAATCTACTTTGTTTAGGGAAATTCCTAGATTCCTTCCTTCAAAGCCTAGAACATGGTACAGTGTCACGCTGGATACGCTCTAACAGCCGCCGCAACTTCAAGCAAGGAATTGTTCCCTTTTTCTTTTTTCTTTTTAACTTAGGCTATCCGAAAGAAACTAAAAGGTGCGTTTTCCCTAATCTAAGCTACAAACAAGTCCCTAGTTTGTCTTTGTTTTTGGGCTAATTCCAAAAAAAAAAAAAAAAAAAAGCAGCAACTTTAGGTCAAATGACAAATTTGGCCTAAACTTTTTTTTTTTTGTCTTGTAAAAAATTACAGACTTTCACCCTTATTTCAAACCCAGTCCTTATTGTTAACTCTCTATATGAAGTCAATCTTTCTTCAGGAAAAAAGGCTCTAGTGACGCTCAATGAACAATGGTCTACAACTTCATATTACAACAAAGTGACAAAGTTTGCTCAGAGAAATTCAATTTGGAAATCTTTTTGACTTGCCAGTGAAGTGTAGGAGATGAGAAACAACTTCACCATTATTCTCCAAACTGTGACTTAAACAAGAAGACAATGAATAGTGCTTTAAATCTAGCTAGCAAGTGCACATGGTTTTGATGCTGAGGACAATCAATGGATCTAAGTTAAGGGGCTGGATTTGGGATTTAAGTGAAAGCTAGTGATTTTTTTAGACAAAAAAAAAAAGTTGGGGATTTATCATTTGATTTAAAGTTGGTGCTTTTTCATGAGACAAATAAAAGTTTGAACCAGATTTATCACTTGATCTAAAATTGGTGTTTTTTTATGAGACAAAAAAAATTTGGATCGGATTTGTCACTTGGATTAAAGTTTGTGCTTATATTTATTTATTTATTTATTTTGAAATTAGGCCCATAGTTTTCGGGAAATCAAAGAAAACTCGCTCCACCACATAAAATTAATTAATCCTTCCATTTCAAAAGAGTTTCACGATACAAAAGAACAATCATTTTGGGGAATGATTAAAGTTTCCCACTATTTCTCAGCAAGCCAATTCAAATCACTATGATGAGCCCATTCCGGGGGAAATTGATACCAACCACGAGAAAAGCATATTGCCCAATAAACGAAGGAACGTGACTCATGTGCCATTCTCCACAACCTCAAATTGAGTGTGCTTTCTCCCCATCGGACAGGAACCATCCCGCACAACTTTTGAGACTCTTGGGACATCTGGCGACGATGACAATAAGATAAGGAGTTGTCCCCTGCTTTCTTACTTTTATGCAAAAAGACACTTTCAACGAAATTATCTTCAAAAGACGATAGCTCTCTTTTTGGGATGGACCTACTTAGATTGATCCTTGTCATGTTTGTGGTGGACATTGCAATCTTCAGATGTTGCTTGTTCATGACTTATATGCAGATCCACATTTAGTTTGTTTCTATAATCTGAACTTACTTCCGTCACTGAATTCACAAATATTACGATTTGAATATACAACTTTAGTGAAGAATATAACACATTGAGCGATTCTTTAGGCTATCCATCCTTGTCTCTCCTAAACCATCTATTATCACTGGATATATCATTTTTTTTCTCAATTTACTAAGTTTACTATTGATTTTTATCTAATTATGAAGATTGAAATTAACACGAATTCCTAAAACCTAATTTTATTCTAGAAACTTATAAAAGATATAGTTGACGATCTAGAGACTTGAAACTTATGAATCACGCTCATTGTGCATTTGGATGATTCCATGTGAATGCTCTTGGACAAAGTAAGGCGCTTGACGCTTTTCTTTGTAGAGGAGGAAGCAAATAAAGGACTGGCGACCACTTTGTATGCTTATTATTCCAACCTAGGGTTTTATGTTGCTTTTTAGGGTCCACTCGTGCACTTTAACGCAGAAAATGGTAGCAGGAAACGTCATTTATAACACGTCACAAATTATTCGTCATCAGGAGAAGTTTGCTCAAAAAGCAATTACCCGATTAACAGCTCACCAGTAGAATTTATTATTATTTGCAGAAAGAGAGTTCCATAATTGACTACGACCCTAGCCTAATTTCACAAAAAAGAAAAAGCAAAAAAAAGAATTGAGCATCTAAATGGAGACTGTGCTTCTACTTTCTTGATAGGTTAAGAGTAGTTATTATTTTGATGTCATTCTCCTGTAAATCCAAACCAAGTGATGGAGAATAGCACTAGTTAGTCCATCACCACTAATTCGGGTTGCTCCCTTGAGCGTGGTTAAAACAGATTTTTCAGGCGACAAATGTTGAAAATGGGTTTAGCTTTTAAAGGGTTATTGGACGTGAAATATTTGGCCCTTATGACCTAACACCACAAGGAGTTTGGCCGTGTCATTAAATGTTGAAAGTCACCATGCCGGACCTATTGGTTAGACAATTCTTGCCTTTACAATCCCCTCCAAAACCAGGACTCCCCTGTAAAGGAAGCCACTGACCTAGATGAATAATGACCGGAAACTCAAGCCATGGAGTCTAAAGAACAGCCTCTATCCCCAATACAAAGGGGTTTAACAAATGGTGGGCCACAAGGTTTCTTCATCCTTCTTAACTATCTCAACAGGCTGCAAGGCAAATAAAGCAGATAAAGTGAGAACACTAGCCTTCTCAATAAGACTTGAAATCATGCCCAATCATCCTTCATCCATGATGCCTAAGGTGCCAACATATGGTGTAGGAAGGCTCTAGTTTGGTATCCAAGAACCATCCTTAGGATGACTTGGAAATCATCTAGGGGCGCCACAGCAAAGCTAGTCATGTCTTTCCATGCTCCTATTTGTGACTCCATCTAGAAAACTTGAGCTTCTATGGGTGCTTTAATTAAACTAAATAAATTGAAACTCCAACCGATTGAAAACGAAATCACAAAAAAGCATTTAATCATTTTTTTTATTTATAGCTTCATAAGCTCCATTTTCGTATTTATTCTCATATAATTTTTTGTTGAGAAAGGGTCTCTAAGGGCATTCATTAGTGTGAGAAGGTTATTCAAGCAATTTTGAAAAGACTTCGTCCAAATACTTCCATGACTTTCCTAATCATGTACTTTTAATTTGTATAATCAAATCCTTCTACTTTCACGAATTTACTAATTAAGTCCATTCGACTCTAACTAAATTCAACCAACATAACTATCAAACAACATCAAAGTACAATGTAAATAAAATATATGAAACCCCAAATGGACAATTGTGGAAAATTTTAGCTAATGAAAACAACTATGGGGTATAATGTGTATAAAACCTAACCAATGTAGACGAACTTTTACGATCCCATACTATGACGTCATTCAACAACCCTATAAGTTAGATTTGGTAGGAAAAATACTTGATTAAAAAAATATTTGGAAATAGAAAGACTTGATTTGACAAGTTAAAAGTAGAGGAATTTAAGTAGAAAAAAACATGAAAGCATATGAATAAAAACATAAAAAAAATTCTTTTATTATTTTTCCATTGTCAAATAAATTTACGTGGTGACACATAAGCAATGTCAACACCGGGATGATGAGTCTTCATTCTTATAATTGCGAGATGCCTAGCATTTTTCTGGCCCTAATGTAGCAAAAACTTAGGGGAAGTTTTAAATGATGTCATTGAAATCGAAAGGGAAAGATAGTGGCTAGAATGATCCGCACATGAATGAAATATCGGTCCTTTAAAAAACTTTTTTTGCGGCTAGAAGAATTTGGGAATACACGTATATAGTTTATCCTTTTCCCTTTGGCCTATGTTCACTTTCCAAGACTACTCCACCACTGCGGACGTCTTGAGGGAAAATTCCCTCATATCGCCTTGGTGCATTTGGAGTTTTACTCCCAAAATATTTCCAGCAAGACTTAAACCCATAAATACAAGAAGAAAAAGACGCTCCATTACATCTAAGCCAACACCTTATCGAATTATTATTCATATTGACATATCAAAAGTCATAAAAAAAAAAATGCATCACTACTTAAGTGTCGCGTAAGTTTCAACATTGGCGAATTTAAAAGAAGTGCAAATTATATGGGCTGAAAGATTTAGATTAATCATAAAGTAAAAAGTCAATCGAGGCGATTAAGTACAAACAGAAACGGAGAGAGAGAGAGTAGTCCACGTGACATTTTAAAACGCCATCGTGCACTTCCGCACTAACTTTGGGCCATTTCGGGGAAAGAGAGATTCAAGAAGCCTTCACCATGACCCTGCAAAAAGTGAAAAAGACAATTCACTTAGTATTCTCGACAGCTCATTACTCTGTCATTATGATCCTGCTGCTGTCTCCCACGCAAAGAAAAAACCTTTAATTAGGTTTTGCGTTTGTCGTATAACTCAAGCCGTTCGGCCTTTTGCCCTTTTCTCAAAACCCACTTTTTTGTTCTTTTCAACTCATACCTGTCCCTTTGCTCAAAAAAAAAAAAAAAAAAAACTCATACCTGTCCCTTCTCACTAGAAACGTCGTAGAGTAGTATAAATTGCGTACGGGCTAATTTCCTTTAAAAACCCTCAACTTTATATCTAATTTAGATTTTTCTCTGAACTTCTTTTGTCTGAAAGAAAACCTTTGACTTTCATTCTAATCCTATATCTGTCTACACATCCAAAAATCATCACTAATTTTTTGAAACTATCAACATCAAGACCATTCAAATTCGCGTCTTTTTCAACATGAAAAAATGGGTTCATTATTAGAACTAGCATCTTCATCAACACCTTCACCTTTATATGGAAGAACAATAGTCTCTTGATAGAGATAATTTAGAAGAAACTAGTGGCGATTTTTAGACGAGTGGATAAACTTAGGGTTAAAATGAAAATTTGGGATTTTTTTAAAGACAAAAATTAGTTTAGATCAAAATTGGGATTAGACCTAGAGTTGGCCAAATTTTTAGGGAGTTAGACATATTACATTCTTAGTATTCAAACTAAATTTTCCAATCACAACATATGAGATTACATATGTTATCTTTATCCCATCTAGTCAAATAATCAGCGAGGCCAAGCAAAACGTTATACTTCCGTAGAAGAAGCGGCTTGTTTATGTTCACACACTATTTAACTTAATTAATTATTTGGAATTGATGTTCAAAGAAGGTCCTCGTTGGTCCCATAGAAAAGGTGAAATTTGCATCGGAATAATCATGTCTCACCTTTACCTTTTTCCCGCTTTGTGGTTTCGGTACGGCAAAAGGACTTCCGACGAAGAATGGGATCGGAGATGTTATATGCTCTCAAATTTCTCAGAAACCTCTGCCGCTCTGATCTTGGCTACTAGTAATTCTAAGTCGGGGGTTTGATGGAGAGAAAGCCCGGTTCATCCAGAGCCGACCGCAAAACGACAGAGAGAAACAGGAGAAATCGAATGAAGGCACTCCTCTCCAAGCTCCACTCGCTTGTTCCTCCACAGTGTCCTAGGGTCTCTCTCTCGCTCTCTCTCTTTCACTCTCTATCTTTCTCTCTCTCCCCTCTATGTTCTTTTCAAGGTTCTCATCTGTCAAGGTATAGTTGGGTCTTATAGCCAAATTTTAATTTTCTTTCTTATACTAAATTGGTCCTAATTATTTGGAACCTCTCATCTTTCTGCTCCTTATTTTAGGTAGAAGCATGGAAGATCATTCCTTCATTTCAAGGTTTTCAGTTTCCCAGATGGTATTTTAGTCATTTATACATGCCCTTCTGGCCCTTTTCAGTCGAAAATGAATCAGAAGAAACTAAATTCCCCTAAACACAAGGAACTTATCTAGGGTTTAGTCTGTCTCTCATTTGGTCAACTACTGATTAAACACAAGAATTTGGCGATGTCCCCACATTTGATCTTGCCGGAAAATGTCTAGCAGGGTGTAGATTGTAAAGTGGTAAACATAGTTAATTACAATTTCAAAAAAATTAATCACAAGATTTGGGTTCCGTGTTGACGGTAGTTTTTAAGATGGGATTCAGTATGAGGTTCGCCATTAGAATGTGATTAGTTTTGTAGATGAGGGGAAGTTTAGATGGTGTCTTCTCTCAGTTCAAAGTCTCTGTTGTCTCAACAATATTTGTCAATGTAATCTTATCAAATTTAAGTTAACAATTGTCCTTTCTTGCTTATGTTTTGGTTTTAGGAATCAACATTGTCGATGCCTGATCAATTAGGCAAAGCGGCCAATTACATAAAGAATTTACAAGTGAAGGTGCAGAAAATGAGGGAGCAGAAAGAGAGGTTATTAGAAATAGAAAAGATCAACACAACAATGAACAATGGACTAACGATCGGATTCAAGTCGCCAGAGATCGGAATACGGAAAAGCGGGTCAATCCTAGAGGTTGTTCTTGTTACTGGATTGGATGGACAGTTCATGTTCAATGAGACTGTTCGAGTGATTCATGAAGAAGGAGCAGATGTCATGAATGCCAATTTCTCTTATGTTGGTGATGCAATGCTTCACACCGTTCATGCCAAGGTAAGAATTTGTATATAAAATAGTTAGAACTTATACATCTAAAACTTTACTACAAAACATAGAATTGTGGAACTCATACGCTATACATGATTTATCAAATTAGAAAGGTATGATCCCCTTGTTTTCATATGACGAGGAAGGCCCACTCACTCAAGTAGTAAAATCACGTTGATCATGAAACATCTCACTAACCTTATGAACTATAGGATGAGATTCAAAGCCTACATAGGTGAACCAAACGTGAACTTGTTTGCACTTAATGGTGTGGGAATCGAACATGTGCTGCCTATACGAGTACAACTAATTTGCTTGTTTGGATACTCGCATTTCAATTTGTGAACCAATTGGGTAAAAGCGTTTTGGTACGCCAAGCATTAACATGACTTAGTTTAGGATTTTCAGAACAGGCTTGAGAAGCACAGATTAAATTACAGAAGGTGACTCTTGTCAGTGCAAAGTCATTTCATCAGCTGTGGCAGTATTGACGATAAGACATTACAGTCAACCAAGTCAATTCACGCACCAACTATATACTGACAAAAGTCAATGCTTCAATGACTTTGAACTTTAAATGTGAAGAGGTTGATGTAAACTCGATGCCCATGCTTGCAGGAAATATTTTTATGTCCTTCCTTATGCTCTTTTATGAGCCTTTTCAATTGGCTGGGTTATTTAAGTTCTGTTTCCGAGTTTGAGTATGCTGCAGGTTGGAGATGGAGATTCTACAGATGAGAGAATATCTCAAAGGCTACAAGAGATGGTGAATGATATGCTAATGGAGCTTCATCCTTGATCTAGTGCCTTGGAATTTGCAGAATTATATGAATCCTTAAGAGAATTGTAGAAATGCGGTTTTTCACTTAGTTGATACATGGAAAATGTATTGTCACCAAGCCATGTAGAAATATGACCAAGTGCATCTTAATAGTGATATAAAGTACAAATTGCATAAAGAACGGACGCGCTGCACTGTTGGATCTTTTGATAAGGTAAGCTGCACTGTTTCTGCAGTTTATGTGCTGAATGCAAGCAGCAACCTCCTTTCAGTACTTCCTTCCGCTCCTTCTTTTTGCTTTGGAAAAGATGATGGAATGGCACACTCGTGCATCTTAGAAATTTTCCACCTACTGGATTTGGAGTTTCCCTAGGATCTTAGTGTTTTGAGTCATATCCACAAATATGGGAAGAGAATCCTCATGATGGAGAACGAGTACCGCTCTTATCGCACAAACAATTGATAGCATAGAAATAAACAGGAAATGGGAAATATATCAGACATTGAATTTACATAGTTCGGTTTATGTGACCTACTCAACAGTGAAGCAGCACAAGATTTCACAATAGATGGAGCGATGCAAAGGATGTGACAACTCAAATATCGTGTTTAGCTCTTATAATTTCTCACAAAACAATCAACTAGACCTCGTAGAGAAATACATAAGAACCTTATCAAAAGACTTCTCAATTTGAACGCTCCTCCAATGGATGGAATTTCGTAATCTGCTCAAGAACTCCATCCATTTGAAGGAGAACCGACTTCTGCATAATGACAGTACCTTCCTGGAGCACTCACCCACCCCGACTTTATGTAAAGTGGACCTGTAAAGTGGACCTGTACCCAGAGGAAAACAGAGAAATGCCAATCTTGGCGAGAAAGAAGAAACGCCCAGCAGACAATATTCAAATAATCAAATCATCATCCAAGCCTATTTAGCTTATATTTGTGGGCAATCTAGAAGAAAGCAAATCTATTTGAGAGGACTAACCTAAATCTTAGATGACATTTGAGTAACTAATATAAGCTAGGAAATCGAATTAAGGAGGTGGTTAAGAGACTCACATCCTGCTTCAATCTCTCCTCTCGAAAAAAACTCTATTCCAACCAGTACATCTGATGGACTTTCCAACGAATTAGATAATACACCGACTTCATCTACGAGGGAAACTCAACAAATTTCCACCGACAAAAGAATGTCAAAATTGTCCAGATCAGATTTCCAATTCTTACCAATGAATACTGCAGCAATATTTGTAAAACTTGACAAATCATATAAATTAATATCTTGTACTAACTCAAGCTTTTTCGGAATTCCGATTTAAAATAAAACTCGAGCATAAAATATATGAAATTTAATGGACCCCTCAAACTGTGAAATTTTCAAGCCAAGAGATTAGACAAACATCTTGGAAGCTCTAAAGCCACACCAATCATTTTAGAAGAAAATTAAACCTCACGTCATTTTCTCCTACTTTAAAGATTCAAAAGACTTGACTAAATTGAGAAGCGCTCAACAGAATCTTCAATCAAGGGAAGTGTTAACAAATTTATATAAATTGGGAAAATCTTTTACTTTTATATTTAAGTTTTCTCATTTCCTCTTTGTACTCGTAAATCCTCTTTGAAGCCTTTTTAATTAGGTTTAATTTCATATTTGGATTTTTTTTTCATATTCTTAAATCTTATAAATCAGATTGGATAATGTGACCCCATCAAGAGCTTGAAATTAGAGATCTTGAAGTTCACTTCCCGATACCAACCAAGAGCTCCAATCGGATTGAAATAATTTATCTTTTATCAGTATGTTCATTTGACAATCAAAATTACAGTGGTGGTCTATTTAATTACAACAAACATAGTATCTAGAAAAATTGCATATACAACATTTTTGCCAATTCAATCGTAAACCTTGTAATTTTATCAATTGAGTCCCAAACATTTTTACATTTTGTTAATTGAGTCCATCATGCTAATTTTAGCCAAAATTCACTAACATAGATACTGGCTATCTTATATGGCACGATCAGTACTAACGCAGATGAATTTTACTAATTTTATAATTAATTATTTATTGTTTATTTTCTTTTTCCTTTTTCCTTTTCTTTTCTTTGTGCTTTTCTTTTCAACTTTGGCCTGTGAGGGTTGCCAAGCCCTCACCCAACCTTGCCCAAATCTGGGCAAGGCCATGAGGCCCGCAACCATGATGGTCTAGGCAAGAGCCGCAACTAGAGTTGTTAAAGAAGAAATAATTTTTTAAAAAATAATTTTTATTAAAAATTGTTCACGTCAGCGCTGGTTGTGTCATGTAAGATGGCCGACATCCACCTTACCGATTTCCTGCCAAAATTAGCAAGATGGGTTCAATTGGCAATACATGCAAAGATTTAGGACTTAAGACAAAATTAAAAGGTTTAAGATTAAATTAACAAAAGTGTAATATGTTTAGGACTTTTTGAACAATTTTCACCATAGTAGCCATGATAGATTTGGAAATCAAAATTATAGAATAAATATCTTGACAACCTTGAAAATCTAATAATTGTGTTTCAATGGGATTTGATCGATAACGAAATATCTTTAATTGAAAGTCATTCTTCAGCTTTTGATGAGAGGAGACGAGTTTTGTGGTAACTCCAAATAGAAAATATCCAGGTGAACAAGAAATAATTAGAAACCTTTACTTCAAACTTTGAACCAAACTGTACATACAAATCATGCTAGAATTCAATCGACGACAAAGCTTAAAGGTACAACCACTTTCACAACAGCAGACATACACGAATTGTGCCAGAATTGAATCAATAACAAAGCTTGAGAACGTATAAAGATGTAATGCCATAATTTAATTGACATTGCAACACCCATGAAATTTCAAATCGAACTATACATACCATGCTGGAATTCAATCAACAACAAAGCTTAAAAGTATAGCCACTTCGGTAGCAACACGCATACACGAATTATGTCAAAATTTAATCGACAACAAAATTGGAGGGCATGCAAAATGTAACACTAGAATTTAATTGATGGCACGGCACCCAGGATAAAGATGTACGATGGAATTTAATCACCAATGCAATTTGGAAAGCTATGGCTAAGGTAAAATATAGTGTATCACAAGAAGGTAAAGATAATTAAAATATTATATTTTCATTGATTTGTGGGGGTCTCCAAAAATTACAACGTGGCTATTTAAAGTTACAATCAACGGTTATCAATGAAGGTTACAAAACATAGGTTATAAGTAGTTACAACAAGGAAAAACCTTTCTTGTGATTACGAGAAGTTACAACGAAAAGTTACAAAGAGAGGTTATACAGAGATGTTACTAAAAGAGGTTACAAATAGAGGTTACTACAAAGAAATAACTTCCACGTGGTTATGAGATTTACAAAGAGAAGTTACAAACAAGGGTTGCGAACTATTATTGACAATTACGTAAACTCTATTACACTGATGGTTTCTTCAACTTCGTCATCTTGATAGTTGCATCGGAGATTGTCGACTCCACTATCATCAAATCCTTCACGTTGTTAATCACATGTTGAAAATAACTAAAAATCGGATATTTTCTGGTGCAAACAAATTATAATTATAGTCGCAACAAGAATGTCCATCTCTACTATCCAATTTTCATTTGGAGGTCAAAATAACTGATTTTTATAAAAATTGAAAATAGTTTTTAATCGAACGTATTTGCACAATTGATAGATGATTCCACTGAGATTTTAAAGGTCCTGGTTCTTGACCCTGAATCGTCGGGTAGCGGGACGCCCGTGAAACGAGGTTTTCAATCTGAGGTAAAACGGCATCACACTCAGATAAATTGGCGAAGGACGGAACAAGTTCTGACATCCATTCGTTTATATTTCAGAAATAATTTTTCTTCTATTTCTATTTTATAAATATATTTATGAGCATTTAAACACATTTGATAATTACATAAATTTTATATTCTCATAATAGAAAAAGAATATAAATGTGCTTAGTGTGACTCTCAAATTTTTTTATGACATAAAATTTCTATTAATTTGTTAATAATCTTCTGAGATTTTTCTTTATTTTTTCTTTTCTTTTTTTCCTCTCTTCTTCTTCCTCTTGTCTTCGAGCCTCAGTGATGGCTAGCAACTAGCTAGAGATGAGAGTTGGCGATCTCACCAGCCTTGGGAAAGCCACATCAAGGGCCAACGAGGTTGGCCTCACCGTGGCCTTGCGAAGCCAACCTCGCTATGGCTAAGTGAGCTCAAGCTTCGCTGACCTCATCTTTGGTTGATCGCTAGCCATCACCGAGGCTCAACGACCGGTTAGAGGAGGAAGAAGAAGAAAATGAAAAAATTATTTGTTTTAAAATTGTTCTTGAGAACAAAGAAATAATTTCTTTCTACTTATTTTTTTATTTCAGTATATTTTCTGACCACTGATCTATTATGGGAAATCGAAAAATAGGGTAGGTGAGCCTTTTTGTAACCCAGAAAAAAAAAAAAGTTTGCCCTATCCGAATCCGTAATTTTTTGTGTCTCGTCAAGTGAACCTAATTTGACCTGCTATATTAAGAATTTTTTTTTTCTCTTTTTGCTTGAATTATGGTTGTCTAAAATAGTGAAAATCTCGTGCTATGTAGCCTTGTTACCCAAGATATGTCTAATATCCCGAGTAATTTATAGTGTTTCCTATTTTAAATGGGTCAAAATTACTTGAATTTCTTCAACATGCTAAGCCTTATCTCCTAGATTTGTATATTAGATGTGACAAAATTTAGGTGCTTAAATAAGCTGCAGACTTATATAATCACTTATAGAATGTCACATCACTCAATTATATAATTTAGTTGACAAATATTGTCTCTTGCATTGCTGAAATAACTTAAGAGTAGAATAGGCCATCGATAGATCTTCATCTATCATGATAGGGTAACGATAACTTTTATTGGTGTCATAAACGAACTAATAATTTTCATATAACAATTGCTAGGAAAATTAAAAATCAATCATTTACTTGTTATACGGATGTTAATTGAGTTTTAAACATTTTAATATTATCAATTTAATCATAAACATTTTTGTGAAACTCCATCCTACCTAAACTTACTTGCGAGCTCTAATTGAGAATGATTGAGATCATGGACCTTCGGCGACCATCAAGTGAGGTCGATCAATAGCCACCGACCCCAGGCAACCTTAAATCACGTTGATTGGAGGTTGCATAGGAACTTCGGGTCAGGGAGGGGTCGGGTGGGGAAGAAGCCAAGCAACTATCATTGATAGAGAAGGAGCGAGACACGGGGTGGGCTGATGTTGGTGAGGGCTTTGCCTAAGGGTGTTAATGGTTTAGTTCAATTTAGGTTTCCATGATACCCAAACTAAAATGAAAGCGTGATTGACCCGACCCAACTCATACCCAAATCGCGTGTTGCCCAAGTCATCAGGTCGGGTTTCGATTTTTTTCTTAGTGATTCTCATGTGCAGGGTAATGGGAACCCTGTAGGAGGACCAAGGTGAACGCCATTACCTGAAGGACACGATGATGCTGCCAGAGACTATACCTCAAATGCGGATTCCAGCATGAATTTCTTGCAACTCATCAAATTCACATCCCAAACCCTCGCTCAAAGCACAAGCACGCGAAGAAAGCAAACTGGAACCGAGGGAGATCCGAGCGAAAAAGATTAAAAAAAGAGAAGGCGAAATGGAGAGAGCGGAGCAGATGCAACTTACTCGTCATGAGAGAGTAAACGAAGATACAATTGTTCTTGAAGAAAACGAAAGTATATGATGAAAGGCTCATCGGAATCACAAGATCTGGAAGGCAAAGATGACCGCGTTCACAAAATTTACAGAAACAGAGCAACCCATTTGGCAAGAAGGGACAAAGGCAGAGTTGAAGGACTGAAAGGAACTGTCGGTGAGGACGGGTATGGAAACACAGAGAAAACCGACGACTTTGGAGTTGACGATTTCCCGTTTGACCACGAACTGAAGCTCTCGCGAGCCTTCGCACGGCGGCGACGGCGATCTATGCTCCTCTCATTCACCACAGAAACAGCATAGTGGAGTCTATGAAGTCGGTCTTAGCTCACTACTGATGCAGCTCTTGTGAAAGGAGAAGATGATTTGAAGGAGGTTTTGCAAGAGCGAGATCTAGGAGTGAAGAGCGAAGGTTTCTTTCTGTTCCCAGGTTTGAAGCATATGTATTGGGCTTCAGTTCGAGTCGGGTAGTTCGGGCACACGGCCCGAACCAAACCGAAATATCAAAACATCCGAATATTTTCAATTTTTCATGTTACCTGAATTGGAACAAGACCCAACCCAAAAAGACCTAAGCGAGCTTGGTGTCCCGCCGAAGCAGGTCACCCTTTGGTACCAGAATTGGCAAACCCGGTGGCAGACGCAGATCCTCGAGCTCAATCACGGCGCCCTCCAGCTCAAGCTCGATGATGCGCTAGCTAAGAAGCCGAAGCTCGGGTGGGACATTGTGTTGCTGGAGAAAGAGTAAGAAAGAGGGGATGAGAGAAAGAAGATGACAAATAAGAAAGAAAGGAAAAAAAAAAAAACAAGAAGAAATATTGAAAATGTAAATAATTAAGCAAAACGACATTTTATCCAAAATTGTTCATGTCAGATATTAGTTATGCCATGTAAGACAACCGATAATAATATGATTACAATGTTAGTATTTTCACGCAAAAATTGACTAGAAGTAATATGTTAGAATTTTGCAAAATGTTTGAGATTCAGTTTGCATAACTGAAAAGTTTATAACTTAATTGACATCAATTCAATAGTTTTAGAATTGGTTTAATAATTTTTCTTCATATTGCTTAACATAATTATGACTAGAAAAGCAACATCCGGTGATATTTCCCAGCTAGCAACCTTTCAAATGAATTGCCCTTAATTAGATATAGTCATGAGAAGATCTGTTTTTGAGTCTCGAGCAAACGCTATTAATAGCACAAAAAGTTAAGAGAACAATATCAACATTTCTCATTTCCAAGCCCTCCCTCCTACCGAAGGCTGAGAGGATAACTAAATATGCGTGCGCGAGAGAAGTGTAAGAAATTGGACTTGTGATCACTGACCAAAAAAAAAAATTAAAAAGTTAAAATATTATTAAAAATTATCTACATTAGCTCCAGCCTTATTACGTAGGATGGCCGGCTTTCATGTCAACAAATTTCGGTGAAAATTGTTTGGATAGACTTAATTTTCAAAATGTGAAAAAATTTATGATTCAATTGACAAAATTGAAAAGTTTAAAACTGAATTAATAAAAGTACAATAGGCTTAACACTTTTTGGACAATTTAGTCAAAAGTGGTCTGACCCAGATTAATCAATTTTACCCAAATTGACCCATTTAATTCGTTTTAACCCATTTCTATATAGCACGAGTTTAACAACTCATATCTTATTAACTCAACCCAACTCAAACCCAATTCATAGTCAAATCATCCCGCGCTCATTCTCAATATTTTTTCTCCTTATCTATTGTCTTTGAAGATTAGGCAACTCCATCAACCAACTTGCCAAGTCAGTAAAGGAGATAGTCGATTCGAGTCGGGTCGAGTCGTGGCATTGGACTTTACTTGGCACATGGAGCAACATAGAGACGTGGGTGAGTGTCAAGCTGTGGACAAGAGCACCTACGCGGATGGGTTCAAGGTTCGAGTAATGGAATGGGGTGCGAAGGTGGTGGTGTGGTGAAGAGCTGCCTAGGTAACGAGCAATGTTCTCGCTCTCATAAACTGGTTTACCTTCCACCTTGGTGTCAACACGCTGCTTCGGTCTAGTGTCTAAGTTAAATATGACCAATGCTCATCCATAAATTTTTGTAATCATGTTGCCATGTCGCCATCTTCTGGGTGTCGGTGACAATTTTAGTCTATTTAACATAAATATAAAAAGAAAGTTAAGAAAAACTTGAAGGTTTTTTGTACCTAATAAATCTCAAAAGCTTAACAAATAGAAAAAAGCCAAAATATAAATAAAGAAGAAGAAGAAGGACATTGCAGATGTGGAAAATTCCAAATCTGCAACGTTGCTTGCTCTGACGAGAAGCCTCAAAGCTCCAACAGTCCGCAAAGATCGTTGCTTTGGCTCTCTGTAATTTTTTATTTTTTTTTGGCCTCTGTATAATTGAGTGTCTAGAAAATTTGAACTATTATAGAAACAGTGTGATTTATATTTGATACCCCAACGCGCTTGTATGTTTTGGTCCTACGTGTTATTGAAGACATTAGCATGGCTAATTTTCCCCTTCACTATATTAGAGAGAGTGAAAGTAAGATGCCCTTCGCATTACTTTTTAATAAAAAAGATTGAAAGTGGGTTCTTTTCGAAGCGATTAAAATCGGTCATTAATTAATTGTTTTTTGTTCGATCCATTCTTAGCTATTCAAATCTTAGGCAATCCATATGTCACTCAAGTCATTAAAGACAAGTTGAAATATGAACTCATGACCCATTTTGCAGCCTACAACATATATATTTGACTTGCAAACTTCGAAATGCAGGGTATTTCAATACTTCCTCTCATCATTCATCTTGAATAATGACTAAGAGACTATGATTTAGGATTTATTTATTTCACAAAAAAATGAATAACTTGGAATGGATTTTTCAAAAAAACAATCGCTCGTATCACTTAAAATCAGTAGCTGATGACATCTTCTTGTATTATCGACAGCAATATATATATATCTAAATATTTGCATGGACGATGGAAATATTTTTAGATCATTCATTTTTGTAAGCAATATAAACGATCATTTTTAAAAGAAAATATATTTTAAATTATTAATTTTTCCCAAAACCAATGTATTTGCAACGGAAAAAGAACCCGGGAAGTGCTTGCTAAGGAAAGACAGCCGCACTTAGCGCTTGAATTTAAGTATCTCTCCCATCCCAAGAAAAGTAAAAACAAACAAAAGATTGATCACAAGACTGCCATTCAGAAAATGGGGCAAAGCCAGCCTGTCCAACCACGAATCGAGGCTTTTGTCTTTCGATCGCTAGCGGAGTCCTGTCAGTGAGTCTTCTAGCAATTTCATGTCTCTCTATTTTCTTATATTTTTTTGTTTGATACATTTTGGAGTCATAATTGGAGAGCTAGAGATTTTAATTTCGACTCTAGATAGTAACATTTCAAATAAAAAAAATAGGACCATTGCCCGCACGCTCCTTTTAAAAAAGCCCAATGTCCATAATTTTTTATTAGAATAGTTGATCAATTTTTCGGACTATAACTAATATATCAATGATTATGAACTGTGAATTTGTGTTAACAAAAGGTACACACGATAATTACTGTAATCAGTACCCTACTTGTGTTTGTACTCTTGATATATAACACCCACATATAATTTGTTATTGAAGTAATATAGAGGAACAAATTATGCTATCTCCGTGAGCCTTAATATCCGAGTCAAAAGGCTAATCGTAAATAAATATCAAAACTTAAATTAAAATTACTTATTACATGAAAGGGTCAATTACTGATCAAACTAGTACTACACGCTAGAAAATCTGGCCCCATTTTTTTTTTTTTTTATCATTCATGTAATTAAAAACTTAGTCTTGAAGAAACAAAAGAACATTAATTGAGAATCATTGAGGAGGAAGAGAATCAATTCAATATTGAGATTTGACGGAGTTCTTGGATCTCGTGAATGGATGCTTCTACCAATGAAGGGGATATCAATGAGGTCAAAGGCTCGAAATTCCAGTGCAAACCGAGACACGAGGAGAAATTTAGGATCTCTCTACAGGAAACAGATATTGAGTTTTATTTTATTTTGCCATTGATAAGAAATAAATGCTGGACTTTATTATCAGATTCTTTTGATACTGACTTCACATGGTGATAGCTTTGGACTCACCCCAGCATGTGGATGACATTGATTATGCCTATGTACTTAAATTTCATTAAAAGGAGGATACCTGAATATCCGTGGAAAATTTGATTCGCTACACGATATCTAGTCAATCAAGTTCATAAAATTTTAAGAATTCCATCATCTCTATTTTACGAAAAACAAGTTATATTATTACTAGTATAACAATTTAGTGGTATCTCGAGTCAGCTTTCACGCATCAGATTAAGTACACCTCAATCTCATCTAAAGCAAGTCATCCATGTGTTAAGTTAGGGGATCCATAACGTGGTTTAACCCCAAGTGGCTGTGACTACTAGGAATCGATCTTATTACCTGACATTGAAATGTAAAGTACCAATTGTTCTAACCAAAAACCAGCAGAAACAGTTTGATATGAAGAAAATTCCAATTCTATGGTTCATGGAGTCTAGGGTACACTTGAAGGTTACTTGCTCCATGGCTATCATGGGGTCAATTTTCTTAGTCAAAGTAATGTTTTGCAAGTCATATAATATATAATGTGTAAGAAAAATCTATCACGTTATTCGGCACAATGAGGATGAAACATGTGCCTATCGTTTGACCGTCACTATAAACCCAAGTTCTATGGGATTTGGTAACATGATTTGCGGGACAAGCTTTGCCAGCTAAAATTAAAATCCATTCTTCCTCACTTAGCTGTAAATTCATCGTAATTGAGCATCTAGGAATATCCTTTGGCAGCATTCCGCACACCTCTTCTTTTGCAAAACCCTAGAGGGAGCACCCAACTCAGAGTCGATAACACGTGCAGTGCGACCCCGAACAGGTCGGAAACTCGAAGTTCATGAACGAGAGATGAAACGAAAGGAAGTCCAGATGGAGACGGCTCTCGACCGCGGAAACCCTGGATTGAATGATGCGACTGGTGCAAGCAAGGACAGGGGCCTGCGCGCCAGAAAACACCACGTCGTTTCTCCTAAGTTAAAGCAAACGTATTGTTGTGCATCAGACCCGCAGATCCAGAACCTCATAATCTGGAGTGACCCTTTGTTATATGTCTTACCATTTTAATAAAGAGTAGTGGTGTCCACGTTAATGCAGAGTCCAGAAAAACTGCATCGTATAGACCGGAAGGATGCCAGATTAGAAACTCGAGAAATCTTACATCGTACTGTGCATGTAAATAGATAGGCTAGGCAACAAATACAGTCTTCTTACTTCCATCGTTTTTGGCTCGTCAAAACCGACCCGTAGCTTTTTATTAAATACGTGATGAACTAAGAAGTCCCGGAGAATTGTCGAAACTAACTCACAAGCTTGAAGGACAGAGGTAAAGACGAATAGGAGAATGCACCCTTTGAGTATTGCACTTATCCCATAATTTTATCGTCACTATCCTGTTAGTTGTATAACTAAATTAAGTCGCTTGTCTTACATTTCGATTTTTCTGGGATCCATTTTCATTAACAAGTCAGAATTTGTTCATGTGATGATTATAAATAAGACTATTCACGATAAATGGTTACCATACAAAGCATCCCCGTTCGACGTACTAAAATACCTCCAGAATCAGCTCTGTCTAAACTACATTGGAGCATACTCTCATTCAACAAGTATAATTGCCTCATCTTATCATTAGTTATGTTCAATCAACTAGATCATGTAATATGTCAATTGAGCACGTGTCCTTGAGATCGCAATAAGTGGAGCGGTCCGAAAGGGCACACATAAGTTCAACTTTAATAAATTCCACCTTATCCTGGCTGGCTAACATTAGAATAATGAGGTCTTATCAGAGGAAAAAACCATTCAGAATCACTTCATAAACCCCCTATAAATTGTTCCTCGAGAAGACCCAAATCACCCACTTCTCTTCACGCAAATCCTCTCTCCGAAAAGCCCTCAAGAGACACAGAAAAGCAGAAGCCATGGAGTCTGCTCCAAGCAAGGCTTTTCTGCTTGTTCAGCTCTTGCTCCTACTCAGCTGCTTCCAAGAAGCCTCCTGTTTCTTCCCCCATCCACCGGCTTACCCTCCGACCCAGCACCACGACCACGACTACCACCACCACCACCATGCTCCCGGCCACCCTCCAGTCCTCCCACCTGTTCACCCGCCGTCTCCCTACCACAGTCATCCCTTGATCCCTGCACCCGCTCTTGTTCCCTCCCATCCTCCGGCCCCAATTAAACCGCCGTTCCATTGGCCATTTAGGACCTTCATAGCCATTCAAGGTGTCGTTTATTGCAAGTCCTGCGAGTACACCCTCAATGGCGCTAAACCCATTATCGGTGAGTACACTTCGTGAGTATACTTTTTAGAAAGAAAATAAAATCTCGCTGCCCCTATATTCATGACATGATTAAAAAGGTGGAGAAGGTACTGCAAATATATAATCATTTTACTTCTTATCATACCTCGCAGTCAGAAATGGTCGTTTATAAGAAGTTGGTCGAAAGCACGCAAGATAGTAAAGTCGTTCAAATGTCTAAACACGAACTCACCGCATTATTTATTTGACAAAATATTGTGGACCATCTAAGGATAGTTTCATTATTATTTCTAGCACTATTCTTTCCAAGAGAACCGAAGCCAATTACCTCTATGCTGTACTTCATAGAGTTCAAGGACGAGTATTCCTCCATACCGTACTTCATTTCCTAAGTTCAATTACTTTAATTTCTTTAACTTCCATTAAACGATGGTGCGATTATTGTTTTGAAGAAAAGTTTTTCACTAGCAGCCTTAATCACCATTCCAATGTTCTTCGACGGTATTCATATATCATAATAAATCTGAAATGGCCTTTGTAGATGAGGAGAGTAAAAATTATTTCGAAACAGCAATCTCTTTTCGTTAGCTTCCCACCAGTTTTCTTCTCGACAAGCATAACAGGAGTAATCTCTGTTTTTTATTAGTTATAAAGTCAGAAGGTTGAAAATCATCTTGAAATGACTAGTTTTCTTCATCAGCTTCTACGAGTTTCTCCTTTCCCGTTAGAGCTACATTTAGTAACCGGCTGGTATGTTCATGGTTCAGGTGCCGTAGTGAAGCTCTGGTGCAAGAACACCAAGTACCCAGCATGGGCGACTGCGACAACTGACAAGAACGGCTACTTCTTCCTCGAAGCTCCGAAGACAGTCTCAAACTTTGCCACCCACAAGTGCAAGGTCTTCTTGGTCTCATCTCCAATCCCCTCATGCAGTGAGCCATCCAATCTCAATGGTGGATCGAGTGGTGCCCCCTTGAAGTTTGAGAAGCTGGTCTTGGGGAAGCCCCTGTTCACCCTCTACTCGGTTGGACCCTTAGCATTCGAGCCCAAGTGCAGAGCCCCAGGACCCAAGTGAACTCCCCATCGTGTGTCTCTCTAGCTTCTATTGTCGTTGAGTGTTACCGTGGTTCCAGTTTCATGAGAGAAAAGGTTGTTCTTGTGCCTTAATGTATTTGTTAGTCGGTTTATTTGAGTGACAATAAATGATATAAAAGAGGGGGTGCACACCTCTTACTACAGAGATTATCTTTTACGTACAAAAAAGTTACCTCAAAGGCCACAAAACATAAGGTTACCCAAAAACGATGAGTTTTTGTCAGCTTAGAGTCAACCAAAGACGACAAATTATTTAGTGTTTTTTTTACTTTAAGTCAACCACAGACAACAAGTTCTTAAGTTTATTGCCTTAGGTCATTCCTTAAGGCGACAAAATTAGAGCTTCGTTCCCTTAAGCTGAACTCAAGCGACAAATCGTGATTTCGGCTCTTGTTTGACTCTCCTTTTCCTTTTTTCACTACCTTGCTTGCCGGTGTATCTATTGTCGTTTGCACCGTCGCGCCGGGGGTTGACACGTGTGCCCATGGTTTCATAGCCTCTTCCGCATTATACTTAGTTTCACGGGTATAAAATTCTTCCAAAGTGACAGAAAACAAGAAAAATATGGCAGCATCAAAAGGGGATTGGGGATTTTGATGGCCGCCTCATTAAATCGACGAAGATAATCTCTAATTACACTCCCGGTTGTTGCTTAATTGCCAGGGATGAATTCTATATTCTCTGGAAGCGTAGGCTGCTGGAGAAATGGGTTTGCCAATTTATGAGGGGGGCTGACAGACGGCGGTTTTAATCTGCTAAACCATATTTTGGCTGCCTAGTGGGTCGCCAGGAAAGCCCAACATATAATCGCGTCCGGTGCTGGGTGCAGCACCATAACAACTCGAAACGATTCAACATGATCCAAGGGGTATCCCGAACCTGTCATGCTGGTGTAAATTAGGCATTTTGAACCCTTTTGGAAGTGGAGCAACCATCATCTCGTTAGTGAACTTAGGATCATGACAACTGGAATTTGCTCCGATGTTATCGACCAATATGTGCTCCATTTCCATAATGCGTAGATCTGCGCCGCTATCATCCACTCGGTTTGTGGAGCTGGATGTTACTTGCCTGACTCCATGTCCATTTCCTAAGTTCACAGGTTGGACTACCGACCCGCCTCCCCTGGGCAATGCTAGTCACGACTTGACCCTGCAAACCCCCCAATATGTATATAAAAATCATATCAACCTAGTTTTCCAAAGTGAAAAAAAAAAAAAAAACGAAAAAAGATCTCTGATAATGCCCCCATTTGATGTCAAAACAGGCTCCCATGGCACATAGGGTCCGTGAGCAAAGGTGGCTGGCGCATGCTCGCAGCCAAAAGGACTGCACATTAGAGGAAGAGCATGGAACTGTAGCCTAATACTTTAAAAAACCTCCTTTAACTTTTGTCTCAATTCTATCTTTTGTTTCATTAAAGAAAAACTTCCAACTCAAGTTTAGGCCCAATTCTACCTAAATTTTTTTATCATAAAAAACCCCAACTTTATGTGTAGTACCAATTATGTTCTAAACTTTTCTTTTTCTTTTTTATCTTGTATGAAAATTCCAACTTCAATTTTACTCTTTTTTTTTTTTTTTTTTTTTGTCTTATAAAAAGATCACCAATTTTTGCCTGAGTCATAAATTTGCCTATTAACCATCTATTAAAATCGCCCTTAGTGATATTGCGCTTGATCTTCAATCTCTCATGTTTGGAAATGTTCCATCTCCCATGGTTAGGGAGCTCGTGCTCTGAATGCTCGAACCAATCGTGCTTAGTAGCATTTCATCTCTCGGTTGTCAATGAAATTTTTTGAATCAAGGGTTAATGGGGGTAGATTTGTGACTTAAGTAAAAGTTTGTGGTTTTCTATGAGATTGCAAAAAATTTTAGGGTAAAATTGAGATAAGACCTAAAGTTAAGAGTTTTTCTATATATATATAGAGCGAAGGTGGTGCATGCTCGGCTTAGGAATGTGAGTAAGGACCATGGGACTTATTGAGCAAAAAATTGGAAGAATTCAAACCTGCACCGGGTTACTTTTACATGTTACTGTGGAGGGGTCATTGGATTATATTGGACATGTGGCAATCTATGAATCACGAATGATGAAAAGCTATGATATATAGCATCGGTCCTATTAGGGATCAATGCATATTCAACTATTTAGATAGTGATAACATTATTGTGTACTCCCAATAAAATTACAAAGTAAAATCAAAATCAGCCAGTTGAATAACTCAAAAAAATTTATCAAGTCGAATACTTGAGACTCATTTGTCATTGTTATATGCACTTGTCAACGTAACAATGACGTGTTAGAGGTTGATTGGTTGATCAAAATCACCTCATCGAAGGCCATAGTCAAATTCAAGCCCGAGCTCAAACACTACAAGCACTGAAGCTCCCTCAAAAGCCTTTGAAATTATCGCTCGCAATCAAGTCCTCGCCCCAGAAGCTCGAGCACCTCTCTCCGACCATCCTCGATTTCCCCTCCCTAATACTCAGCTCTGTCTGTTGGAGAAATCCTCGTGAAGTGTTTTGAAGTTGACAAAACGTTTCCATCAGTCTAGTCTGAAGGCTTGCAGACTCTGCTATTTAAAGTCTGAAGACCTCCAGACAGCCAAACTCAAGACTCAAAGTCTATCCTCATTGACAGTTTCTAATCCGTTGAAGAAAGGCTTTCCAGAATTGGATGTTTCATTAAGGATGTGGCCTTATCGACTGGAGAAGATCTCTTGGCTGGATATGACATAACGGAATCCTTTGTTTGATCATAATTGATTTGAAGGATCCGATGATTGGCAAAGTATACTTGGAAGGTTCTACTTATGGAAACCGAGATCCTGATTGTATGGGCGAACATGATTGATGGGCTATCGACATGTTCCTTTAATAGCTCGAATGATCTTGCTAATTGATTCCGTCCAACGAGTAGATTGGAGGAATTCCTTTGGTAAGTGCCAACGGGTATGATGGCATGAAGGAGTATATAAGGAAGACGTTCCAGTTGTTTGAGAGTGTGCACGATAGAAGAATTCCAAAGTCTGAAGCTTCTTGTTCTTAGTCAATTCATTTATTGAGCAAAATCGTGTAAACAAAAGAGAGTCTATATTCGTGAGAAACTTTGAGGAAGTGTGTTAGAACATCTACACTTTGTGGAATCAAGGAAAAGCTGTGCTTTGTAACTCCTCTTTGTTCATAGTGAAATCCAGCCGGTGGGGCTCATCGGTGCGGAAGAGTGAACGTAGGCTTGGAATAAGCCGAATCACTATAAATCTTGTGTTCATTTCTCTCTTCCCTAACCTTTACTTTACTTTGATCGTATTTTCCTTTCCATTGATTGCCTAGAATCACTTCCGTATTTCGAGAATTTGTTTGCACACCTATTCACCCCCTCTAGGTGCTTATACTAGCTATCTCAATTGGTATCAGAGCCTGTGTACTCACTTTTGTTGAAGTGTTTTACTTCAGAGTTAAAGATCCATGGCTAGTATGTTGGCTCCAGGACTGGTAGAAGGGCAAAGCAATACCAGACCACCTTACTTTGATGGAAATGATTACAACATATGGAAAAACAAGATGAAAGCATTCCTAAGATCAAAGGATCCTCTGGAATGGGACGTTGTAGAAAAAGGAATCATTCCTAAAGCTGCATCTATCTCAGAAAGAGGAAAAGATGTTGTTGAGTCTAGCGAAATGACTCAGGAAGAGAAAATCAAGAGACAAGCTCTTGATGCAAAAGCAATTTATTATTTATATTGTGCTCTATCCCCTACTGAATATAACAGAATATCTTCTTGTGTTACAGCTAAAGAAGTCTGGGATAGATTACATATTACCTATGAAGGAACCGATCGAGTGAAAGAGACTAGAATCAACATTCTCCTCGGCCAATATGAAGCCTTCAAAATGAAACCAAGAGAATCTATAACGGATATGTTCAGTCGCTTTACAAAAATCGTGAATGGTCTTGAAAACCAAGGTCAACCAATTTCTGATCCCATGAAAGTAAACAAGCTATTGCGTGGACTCTCCAAGGATTGGAATCACATAAAGACCTCAATCAGAGAGACCCAAAGAATCATGCCACTATCTGTTGATGAGTTGGTTGTGACTCTTCGTCTTATGAAGTGGAACGAATCAATGAAGACGAAGACCCTAAAGGTAAGAAATCCATTGCATTAAAATCTAATGATGATTCGATGTTACAGATTACAAGACGATATGGATGATGAGGAACTTGCTCTCATGATAAGAAGATTCAGAAAGCTGAACAGAAAAGGAAGAAGATTCAATCCAAAGAAACAAAGTTTTCAAAAGCAACAGACTAAGTCAGTTGAGGATGATGAATCAAACAAAGATGTAGTCTGCTTTGAATGCAAGAAAAAGGGACACATCAGACCCAATTGTCCTCTTCTGAGGAAGAAGAAAGGAAAAACTGAAAAGTATCGAAAAGCTCTTAAAGCTGAAACCTGGAGTGATACAAAGTGTGAAGAAAGTGATGATAAATATGCCAATATATGTCTGATGGCTCAATCGGATTTAGAATCAAATTCCGAGACAGATTCAAACTCAGAAAGCGAATTTGAGGTAAGTAACTTCAAAATCCCCATTAAGGTTTCAAAGTATATTGATGAATTGTGTTTTAGTCTTAAGACTTCTCTTAAAAGAATTTCCGAACTCAAGAAAGAAAATTCTGCTCTAAAACAACAGGAAAATATTTTGAAAGAAAAAGTGATAAGTTTAGACAAGAATGTTTCTTCTCTTAAAGAAAGTGAAGATAATTTGTTAAAAGAAAATGCATTCTTGAAAAGTGATATCTCAAATATTTCCAAAAGATTTTCTATAGGATCTGAGAAACTGGAAAAAATTATTTCTATTCAAAGACCTTATTTCAATAAATCTGGTTTGGGAATGACTGCTGAAACCATTCCTTTAATAGATTTTCCTAAAGTGAAGGAAAGAATCAAACAAAGACCCACAAGAGATGCTTACAAAAATCATTTTAAAATGATCTTTGTAAAACCGCTTAATCGCAATGCTCTCGAATGCTCAAAGTGCAATAGTGCGAGATCATTTTGAAAAAGAATGTCCCATGATTTGGAAACTCGTTAAGAAGGTATGGGCGAAACCGCATATCATACTAACACCAATGGACCCAAGAAAATATGGGTACCAAAGAAGGTTTGAGTTTCTTTTTTAAATGCATATCACTATCAAGAAAAATGTAAAATGGTATCTGGATAGTGGATGCTCAAGACACATGACAGGAGACTCAAATTACTTCATAAAGCTTGTTCGAGTAAATGGTGAAAAAGTCTCTTTTAGAGGAAACAGCAAAGGAAAAATTGTGGGATTTGGAACTGTAAAGATTGGAAATCTCACAATCAACAACGTTTCCTTAGTAGAAGGGCTCAATTACAATTTGCTCAGTATTAGTCAGCTATGTGATACTGGTTTCAAAATCAACTTTCAAGAGGGAATATGTTCTGGAATTAGTAAAGATTCTACTCAGTCATTCATGGGTCGAAGACATGGAAATATCTACCTCTTGGATGTGAAACCAGATGAATCACAATGTCTAATCTCAATTCAAGACGAAGCAAACTTATGGCACATAAAGCTTGGGCACGTCAACATGAAGCAAATAGCCAAAATCTCAGCAAAGAAGCTTGTTCGTGGTCTACCCAATTTATCATACCAAAAGTTTGATTTATGTACACCATGTATATTAGGAAAATAGGTAAGAAATTCCTTTAAACCAATAAATCAAGTTTCCACTAACCGTGTACTACAAACCTTCGCATATGGATCTATTTGGACCAACCAACACAAAGCATTGGAGGTAAGAAATACTGCCTAGTAATTGTGGATGATTACTCACGATTCACTTGGGTATATTTCTTGGCAAGTAAGTCTGAAACTTTCTCTTACTTTGAAAAGTTTGCTAAAAAGGTTCAAAATGAAAGAGGGTATGTTATCTCAAGTATAAGAACAGATCATGGAGGTGAATTTGAAAATAATGATCTTACAAAATTCTGTGATGAATCTGGTTTCCAGCATGTATTCTCCTCTCCATATACTCCAGAGCAAAATGGAGTTGTGGAAAGAAAGAATAGATCTCTTTAAGAAATGGCTAGAACTCTTTTAATCGAAAGTAACATCTCTTCACGTTTTTGGGCTGAAGCAGTTTCTACAGCATGTTACATTATAAATATAGTTTTTCTAAGGCATATTCTGGAAAAAAACACCCTATGAACTATTCAAAGAAAAGAAGCCTATTGTTTCATATTTTCATGTATTTGGATGCAAATGTTTCATACTGAAAAATGCAAATGATCGAGTTGGTAAGTTTGAAGAAAAGTCGATGAAGGCATCTTCCTTGGATATTCAACCACAAGCAAAGCGTACGAGTCTACAACAAGAAGACTCAAATAGTGGAAGAATCAATGAATGTTAAATTCCAAGACTCTATGCAAAATGAATCCATTCGACTCATCTTGAAGAATTTGAACCTCGCTCCGGACTCTACAAAGTCTAAAATAGCTCGAGACTTTGAAGGACCAAAGAACAAGTGACTATTGAAGATTCAAGTGAATGAAGTGACCATCAATCGACAAATTAACCAAAGAATCGGAAACATAAGTCCAGTCATCCCAAAGATCTTATTATTGGCGACATCAATGAAGGAATTCGCACAAGATCCAAAAGGCGCGAAGAGTCTAGTGTTTGTGACTCTTGTTTCTGAAATAGAACCCAAAAGCATAGAAGAAGCTTTATCGATGAAAGCTGGATTGAAGCTATGCAAAAGAGCTCGAGGCAATTCGGTATTAATGATGTACGGGAATTGACTCCTAAACCAAAAGGTAAATTTGTTATTGGAGCAAAATGGGTTTTCGGGAACAAGATGAACGGGAAAGGAAAAGTCATAAGAAACAAGGCAAGACTCGTGGCCAAGGGATACACACAAGAAGAAGGGATAGACTATGACGAGACTTACGCACCAAGAGCAAGGTTAGAAGCAATTCGATTATTATTTGCTTTTGCTTGTTATAAGAATTTCCGGTTATTCCAAATGGATGTCAAAAGTGCCTTCCTAAATGGATTCATCCAAGAGGAAGTCTATGTGGAACAACCACCTGGGTTTGAAGACCCAAGGGAACCAGACTTAGTATTCAGACTCAAAAAGGCTTTATACGGCTTGAAACAAGCACCTCGAGCTTGGTACGACAGGCATCGAGTAAGTTTTTAATTGAAAATGGATTTGTTAAAGGTAAAGTAGACACTACTCTTTTCATTAAAAGAGAAAGCAAAAGTTTTCTACTTGTTCAAATATATGTCGATGATATTATCTTTGGATCCTCTAATGAAAGTCTGTGCAAGAAATTTTCTAAGACTATGCAGGATGAATTTGAAATGAGCATGATGGGTGAGTTAACCTTCTTCCTTGGACTTCAAGTGAAACAACTGAAGGAAGGAGCTTTTATTCATCAAGAAAAATATGCTAATGATATTGTGAAGAAGTTTGGATTGGACAATTGCAAAAAGGCTGATATACCAATGTCAAGCTCCGTGAAGATAGATAAAGATGAAGAAGGAAATAAAGTCGACCAAAAGTTATTTTGAGTATCATCGGTTCACTTCTTTATCTTACTGCTTCTAGACCTGACATTTTGTTTAGTGTTTGCATTTGTGCCAGATTTCAAGTAGACCCTAAAGAATCACATTTAAATGCTGCAAAGCGTATTATCAAATATATTGCATCAACTTCAAGCTTCGGTCTCTGGTATCCTAAAAGGGGAGACTTTACTTTTCTTGGGTACTTAGATGCAGACTTAGCCGGATGTAGAGTTGATAGAAAGAGCACCTCAGGTACCTGTCAACTACTTGGAGGCAGGACAGTGTCTTGGTTTTCAAGGAAACAAAGTACAAGAGCTCTCTCTACAAGAAGCAGAATATGTAGCTCTTGGAAGCTGTTGTTCTCAAATTCGTGGATAAAACAACAGCTAAGAGACTTTGGAATTGAAGATTCATGCACGGAGATTAAATGTGACAACACCAGCGCAATCAATCTCACCAAAAATCCAATTCTTCACTCAAGAGCAAAGCATATAGAGATACGACATCACTTCATTAGAGATCATGTTCAAAATGGAGAAATCTCGATTCAGTTTGTTGACTCAAAGAACCAACTGGCGGATATATTTACAAAGCCTTTGGAGAAAAATCAATTTGAAATTATCCGTTCCAGACTCAACATTATGAGGATTGAAGAAGTTAAAGTCTAGAGACTCTCAGACTCAGACAAATAAGACTTTGACTGCAAGACTTTGACTGTAAGTTATTCTCTCTCTCCAATCTCATCTTGAAAAAGGTACGATTATTGTTATCTCAAACGCTATCTTTAATTGACGAAATTATTGCATCGTTTCTTTTAGAAAAAGAAGTTATCTTGATATGACCATTTTCGAAAAAGGCAGTTATTTTTTTTTAAAAGGCATCTTTTCACTTACCATTACAACGGTTGGTATCCCCTCCTTTCGACTGTCTTATATACGGTTAGTTTCTCTTCGCTTAACTCCAAAACCCTAAAAAGCACCAATCTTCCATTCCTGTTTTCTTCTCTTGTTTAATCTTCGAAAAGTTGTCATCTTTCTTGGGAAAGTCAAGCAAGAAATCTTTCAAAGACTAAGAAAGATGTCGTATTCAAGAAAGTCTTCGAGGATCGCAAGCAGGGGACCACGGCGAATGAGTGAGGGGCCTACGCACTTCAATCTCACTTTGAAGAAAAAGTGTCTCCAAATCAGCGTGCAGCCCACAACATTCTCGGCAGCGTCATTCTCCTCCATCTAGTCCTCAAGATGTTGATCATCATCAAAATGAAGAAATCATTGAAGATGCAGACCCTGTAAGAGTTCAAAGGCTCTCTTTTATTTATAAGCTATATCGTGCTTTAAAAGGGACTGGTACTCCATTGAACTATGTGGATGATTTTCTTAAGGACAAAGGATATGGCAATGAATATATCTTTTTGCGAAAAATGGAAAGTTTGGGAATTGCTCGTAAGGGGGTGGCAGAAGAAACCCTTGCGAATATCCCAAGTGACCCTCGTGATTAGGGAGTTAATCCGGTGGATGGAAATGATGATGATAAATTATACAGCGAATTTCAACCAAGAATGGGAGTTGCGGCGGAAAATCGAGGAAAAATGGGAGAGTTGTTTAGATCGAAGGAACAGAAGGATTTATACTCAAAATTGCTGAAGCGTGGGGTGATAAACCCTAGGAGTGTGGATTTTGACTTTCTAGATGCTGTAAATGTGAACTTAAGGGAAAAGTTCGGTCATCTTCAACTTGAGAAATTCTGCTCTGACACAACAGAGGCCTATCCTCAACTAACTACATATTTCTATTCAAATATTAGTTTCTTGGATGCGAATAGATTCTCCTTCAGTGTCAAAGATCAAGACTTTGTTGTGAATATGGATATCTTTGGCGGATGTGTTAGGAGTTGAGAGAGGAAGATATCAACGGATAAAAGTTTCTGTTACTCGTACTACTCTGGAACTTGTTAAGGACAGGAGAACAGAGGGAAAGATTTCCTATTCAAGGATGAGTGCATTTAACATCTTGCTACACAAAATTGTAATCAATTGCCTCAGACCGAAATCAACTTCCAAGACGATGTCTCAAGTTCGGAGGCAAAGCTAATGTATGCCATCATCACTTTGGGAAAAGGTTTTCTCTTCCTCACACTTTTTATGTTCCACATGTATAGAGCTGTGATGAAGGACGGAGGACAATTTCCTTATCCGGGTCTTGTGACGAAGTTATTCGGACATCGAACATTCAGCCTCCGCAAATTCTTTGTGTTCGATCGTGCGATCATATGGTGGTAGGACTGAAAATGGTGACCAAGATGCGTCGAAGGAACTAAGCAAGGCATTGGAGAAATTTAAGGAGAAGACTCTAGTCAAAACTCCTCAATTCTCTTACGGGGAAAAAAGAAAAGGAAGGAGCCCATGGGTGCTCCATCCAAGAGAAGAAGAGCTCTCCTCGTTGATGATGAAGATGATGAGGAAAACATCACTATTTCTGCTTTGAAGAATCTCGATCAATGCTGCTCCCGGATAAAGAGTCGAACGGCGAGACGGAAGAAAGAGCGAGAGAAAGAAGCGAGAGGAAAAAGAAACGGAGGAAAGAGAAGAAGAAGAAGAAAGAGATGCTTGAGCAAGAGAGAGTTGAAAAAGAAGAAGAAGAGAAAAGAGATCAAGAAGAAGGAGAACATGAGGAGCACTCTCCACCCGAAGGCATGAACACAAGGGAGACCAAGAGAAAAGAGGAATGTCCTCAAATCCTACAACCGGTGAGGGAGTCGCGATCCCCGGAGATCCGAGAGGAGGTTTTGCCTCTCAATTTCCCGAGGAAGGTCATGAGGTTTCTTCGCCAAATCTGCGTGATTATGCTTTGATCTACCATCGTCTGCATTTACTCCATCGGATCGTGTTAATGTCGATGCGCGGACCGAAAATTCAGCGGACTTTCGCGAGTGATGGATATTCTCTTGGAGATGCAAGGTCGGATATATGCATTGGGATGTGAAGTTCAGAACTTGCGAATGCGGGACAAGTCTCTTCGGGTTCATTAAATGATCAAATCCAAGCCCTTTCTCTTGATTCGAGGCTAATGCTAAGGGTGAGGATGTTGCACAACTGAAGGAAGACTTGAAAAGGCTGGAAGGCATCGTTCAATTGATGGGAGATTTCCAGCTTGTTCGTGTTCCCAAGAATCATTGACTTCATTTTCATCTCAATTTTTTTTATGCTGACAAAAAGGGGGAGAGTTGTGAGACTTGAAAAACTTTGAACTTAAATTTGTCGAATTTTTGGCTTGTTTGGTTTGTGGTTTGTTTTGACTTGACTTTTGAGTCATGTGTGTCTGGATGTGGACTAAATTTGGATTTGACTGCTTATTATTAACTACTATTGATATCTTATGGATGGCTTTACTTTTGCATCTTTGGACTAACCTATTTTACGTGGTTGCGAGATTCTAGTGTTATTCATTTAGTTATTTATCTCTATAAGATATGCATATGTGTTTGAGAAATGTTTTGCAGGTCAAAGTTTTCCAAATCTGCAAGAAAGTTTTGTCACCATCAAAAAGGGGGAGATTGTTGGAGAAATCCTCGTGAAGTGTTTTGAAGTTGACAAAACGTTTCCATCAGTCTAGTCTAAAGGCTTGCAAACTCTGCTATTTAAAGTCTGAAGACCTCCGGACAGCCAGACTCAAGACTCAAAGTCTATCCTCATTGACAATTTCTAATCCGTTGAAGAAAGGCTTTCCAGAACTGGATGTTTCATTAAGGATGTGGCCTTATTGACTGGAGAAGATCTCTTGGCTGAATATGACATAACGGAATCCTTTGTTTGATTATAATTGATTTGAAGGATCCGATGATTGGCAAAGTATACTTGGAATGTTCTACTTATGGAAACCGAGATCCTGATTGTATGGGCGAACATGATTGATGGGCTATCGACATGTTCCTTTAATAGCTCGAATGATCTTGCTAATTGATTCCGTCCAACGGGTAGATTGGAGGAATTCCTTTGGTAAGTGCCAACGGGTATGATGGCATGAAGGAGTATATAAGGAAGACGTTCCGCTTGTTTGAGAGTGTGCACGATAGAAGAATTCCAAAGTCTCGAAGCTTCTTGTTCTTAGTCAATTTATTTATTGAGCAAAATCGTGTAAACAAAGAGAGTCTATATTCGTGAGAAACCTTGAGGAAGTGTGGTAGAACATCTACACCGTGGAATCAAGGAAAAGTCAGTGTCTTTGTAACTCCTCTTTTGTTCATAGTGAAATCCAGCCGGTGGGCTGTCAGTGCGGAAGAGTGGACGTAGGCTTGGAATAAGCCGAACCACTATAAATCTTGTGTTCATTTCTCTCTTCCCTAACCTTTACTTTACTTTGATCGTATTTTCCTTTCCATTGATTGCCTAGAATCGCTTCCATATCTCGAGAATTTGTTTGCGCACCTATTCACCCCCTCTAGGTGCTTATACTAGCTATCTCACTGTCTCCTCGCTCGCGCTCGACCATCCAACCAACCATCGTCTAGGGTAGCAATGGCTAGTGCAATCTTGGACCTTGTAGCAAAGGAGAAGGCAATTAGGGAGAAGGGGTTCTTGGTCCACCAGTTGCCATGTGAGGTGGAGCCACTGCGGTTGTTGCCGTTTTCTTCTGGTGGCTTCAACTTAAGCTTTGGGTTCTTCTTTTGTGAAATTTTGATTCACTATACTTTTTATTCAATCAAGTCCCTAAATTTCTAAGAATCCATTCGTTTCAATTTTATGAAAAACGAGTTATGTTATAACGGCATAATAATTGGGTGGTATCTCGATTCAGTTTTCATGCATCAAATTAAGTCTACCTCCTTGACCATGTAAAAAGCAAGTCATCTACACTGGAATTAGGGGATCCATAAGAAAGAAAAATTTCTCATGATTTAACCCAAGTGGCTGTGGCTACTACTAGGATTCGAACTTAAGACCCGACATTGAAAATGTAAAATGCCAATCGTTCAAATAAAAAACCGGTGGAAATGGTTCGATACAAAGAAAAATTCAGTTTTAGGGTTCGCGGAGTCTAGGGCACACATGAAGGTTACTTGCTCCATCGCTATCATGGGGTCAATTTTTGTAGTCTAATAATATACAATATGACAGAAAATATTGGGAAATAGTGACGATAGTGATTGCCTTTCTCAATCATGTCAATTGTACAAGTATGTAGCTATATTTATAATACAAGAAATGAATTGGAAAGAATTATACGAGCTATTGTCTTCCTCGAAATATTCCTTGTCGACGATTTACGGAATCATCCATGCAATCAGAATTGTAATTAGGAATCTATCAAGGATCAAATCAAATCCTTTCTCCAACACTCCCTCTCAAGATGGCAGCTTATGTCAAAGACGCCTAACTTGCTCAATAGATGCCTGTGTTGCCTTTTGTTAGAGAAAACTCCTTTATTGTTTTGAAGCTGACAAAACATTTCCAAAAGTCTAAACTGAAGACTCACAGACTCAGTTGTTATAGTCTGAAAAACACAAGACTCTTATATCAAAGTCTGAAAACCGCTAGACTTTAATCACAAAGTCTACCTTCACCGACGGTTTCGGACTGAAGATTGAAGACTTATTCAGATGTGAGTTTATCTTCAAGGATTCGGTTCATATGATTTTGAAAGATCTTATGGCTGGATATAGCATCTGCTTGATTAATTATTGGATCAAATCCGATATGCAAATCTTTTGAATGACGAAGTATACTTGGAATGATCTACTTATGGAAACCAAGATCCCGATTGTATGGGCGAGCAAGATTGATGGGCTATCATCACATTCCTTAAACGACTCGAGATCTCCTTAATTGATTATGTCCAACGAGTAGATTGGGAGAACTCCTTTAGTAAGTGCCAACGGTCGTAAAGGCATGAAGGAGTATTTAAGAACGACTCTTTGGTTGTTCGAAGTGTGTGCGTGAGAGAAAAATTTCAAAGTTTGAAACTTCCTAATTCTTTGCTATTTCAATCGTTGAACTTTATTTGTACTCAAAAGAGAGAGCAAATACTTGTGAAACTTTGAAAAAGTGTAGTAGAGTCTTTACACTTTGTAAAGTCAATGACGTGAGATTGTAATATCTTTTTGATTCATAGTGAAATCCAATCAATGAGCTGTCGGCGCGGGAGAGTGGACGTAGGCTTGATCTAAGCCGAACCACTATAAATATTATGTTTTATTCTCTTTTCCTAAACTCCTTATTTCAATTCACAGCTTCATATAATTGTTTAATGCTGTTTACATTTCTAGCAAATTATTTTGAAGTTTCGTAAAAAAAATTTATCACCTATTCACCTCGCTCTAGGTGATCATACTAGCCCTATCACCTTTGATATAACGGCTTAGTGAAAATGTCTGCAAGCTACTCCACAATTCCAATTCCTTGAGTTACAACAATCCCTTCTTGAATTTTTTTTCAAGTGAAGTGACAATCAACTTCTATGTACTTTGTCCTTTCATGAAAAAGTGGTGTTGATACCTAAATTTTGGCTAGATATTTCGTGTTATATTGCATAAGATATTTATGAACCAATTTGGCCCTAACAAAATTGACTTTCACATCACCTAGGTCTTAGTTTTCATTTGCATCCATTAATTTTATTTTCAATTTTATTCTCCCTTATTTTACCCTATTTTTAGATAAATATTTTTTTTTAAAGGCTTGAGTTAGGCCTTACCTAGCCCCTTTTTCTTTTCCGTGCAGCCCCAAGGCCCACCCTTTCATTTTCTCACCTTTGGCCCGGCCCCCTCTCTCCTTCTTCCTTCCACTTTCCTTCTTTAGTCATATGCCCTAAAGCAACCATGTAATAGTTATATGTTAGGGATTTAAGTTGTGTTGTCAAATTAATGGCAAAAACGTATTCATTCATTTGTCCAATTATTTATATGAATGATTCCATAAGATCAGTTATGACTGGACTTATTCTTGAGACGTTAAAAATATGTGTGACAAGTCACAGTTAAACTGAATCTTTAAACCGTTCCCAATCAATGGATCATTAAGTGGATATCAATCATCCTGTTGAGACCGGTGTTTTCTTAGCTTCATCATTAAGTATTGGATACTTAAGGTAATGACAAGTCACGAGTCATTGGGTATTATGATGCCTGAGTTAAAACACAGGTGCTTGTAGCAGAACAAGTTCACCGAACGTGACATACATAGAATAATTGGCAACATGGAAGCATTTAGCAAGTCAATAACTAATGGTTCATGCTTTGGTCCTGTGTAAATAATCCTTAGACTTGAGACATAGTATTAACTTGTGTGTTGAACGGCTATGGTTCACGGGTACGCATATTGGTGGCTCGTTGATCTATCTCTGTACCTAATGGTCATAACTCGTTCACATACAAAGTTACATGTGTGCACAACATGGAATCTGTCTCATTGTTACATGCAAGGTAAAATAATGATGTCATGTGCGATCTAATTGTAGCACTGCATTGAAATCCTCAATCAGGGTTGTAACCGAGAATGAATTGTTTATGTCTCATATAAAATGAAAGTCAATTAGGTTTGTGCATATGATCGAATTTGTGACTTTACAAATATTCCATGGTCTTTGTTCGATCGAGACATAGTAAGACAAATGGATTGAATTACACTATAGCTCAAGTGTACAGGTTCATTATATTCTTAAAACATTCACACTGTCTAGGTGGCCATGATATATTGTTAGATGTCAATCATGACTTGTATGACCTAGAGATTGATCGAGACAATCAATTCTCTTGGGAGTACTAATATGTTAGTGCGAGTCTTACTACCAGCTCAGTGATGAAACTAGGTATGTTACACACCATAACCAATTCACTCAATCGGACATAATGCACTCACGACAGCTATTCTCTTGCTCACCTAACTTCTAGAGAAAGTAGTCAATAACTTATTTGAGAAGTTATAGACTAGCTTCTAAAGGAAGTGGTCAATAACTTATTTGAGAAGTTAAAAGACCAGCTTCTAGAAGAAGTAGCTTCTGGAAAAAGTAGTTAATAACTTCTTTGAGAAGTTAAAGACTAGCTTATAGAGGAAGTTAAATGTTGATTTCACCAAGACATTATAAATATAGTAGAGAAAGGGTGAGTGCGTTAAGTTAAGAAAAAGAGAGAAAGAGAGAGAACTATATGGTTAGAAAACGATTGCTAACCACGTGCAGAGGATTGTCTCCACTAGATTGATAGCATAATTATAGTGGCAATTACTTGAGAGCTCTTTTTCGTTCGAGGTGCATTGGTGGTGTGTTTGAACTAGAGGCCCGATGTTTGTGGGGCTCGAACTGAAGAACATTTGAATTAAGTCGTTTAAAGAGTGCTTCGAGAGGTAATCCGTATAACCCCCTTCGATATTCTGATTTTTGATTAAAATGCATGAACAACGCCTTTAGAGATACATGTATAGTAGAATTTTATCTTTGCTTCAGTTGTATTTATGTTTATTTAGCCTATACATATTCCGTAAAATCCTAACACCTTCTTCCCATGCATTGTGCCTCACGCACAAAGGCCAAAGACGCATGCAAGGACAAGGATGCCGGCGAGAGACTCAGCCAGATGGGACGTGACTTCAATGCGCTGAGGAGCTCAAGGCATGGCCTTCGCAGATAAGGTGGTCGATCGAACACCAATTCGGATGAGGGGAAGCTAGTTGACATGCCAAGAATTGGCGGCCGAAGCTCCGTCGACCGGCCCCCCTCCGCCCATACATGGGGCGTCAAGCGAAGGCCAGAAAACACACGAAGAGAGAGATTAGAGGCAACGAGCTCAAGACTTTCCTCAAGAGACATCAAGGGAGGCCTGAGAGTGAGCAAGTCGAGATCTAAGAGGGAGCTTGGGGGCAAAGGGGGTTTAGATCTAGAGAGACATTTGCGAGCAAGTCCAAGAGAGAAGTCAAAAGAGAGGGGTGGAGGAGTAAGAAATCAAGGCTAAGAGAAGGAGATCTGAATCGTGAAAGGAGAGAGGGAGACCACGTCGCGTGAGATCGGCGTCATGCTGCCTCCCGACGCCACCCGCCCTGCCACGGTGTCACAATCTGCCGCCGTTCCCCCACCCAACACCCAACGCAAGTTGTTGTTGCTCCCGTTGCCATCTATCCGTCGTCATCCCTGCCGTCGCCCCCAAAACCCTAGCCACCCCTTGCATCTCAGTCCCGACTAGCCAAGTAGCTTGTTGCTCATAGATGCCCCTGCCCCCCGCGTCTGAGGCCGAGCATACTCTCAGCTGCGATCGAGAGTCAGGTCGGCAACTGAGAATCAGGTCAGGCGTGCAAGGCTTAGCTAGGTAGGGTTCTAAACAATTTAGGCCAAACACGCTTGGGCCTTGCAAAATTGTTGGCTCGTTTTGTTTTTATGGGCTTAGAATTTTTATTTTTATTTTTACGAAAGGAGAGGAAGCTCCAATTAGGCCCGTGCTTCAAGCCCACCTAGGAGTGGCTGATGAGTCAAGTCAATCCTAACCGAGAACCTGACCTTGATCCATATGTTTTTATAATATAATATAATATATTATTATTAAAATTATTTTAACCAAAAAAATGAAAAAATAATAAATGGTTTATATTTCCAAAAACTCAGAAAACCCCAAAATGGATTTCATTTTCCAAAACACATAAAGAGCCAAAAAATAATTTTTTTCCCCAAATACATGAAAATCCTTGAAAAAAATCATGTTTAAGTTCTTGGAAGGAAATATTGACTTATTCCAATTACGCTTTTATGATGCATGAATTTCAATTTCCTCATCTAGTTAGGAATTGAATCCTAGAACTTGTGATTGGTATAAAATGCTGCCTAAATGCTTTACTTAATGTTTAAATAAGATTAAGTACTAGAAGGGTATTAGTGATTAACTAGTGTAATCGAATCCCGATCCTAGTTTCTCTAGTTGCGTAAGAACAAGTATTTCTCCCAATATTTCGCTTAGATTTCTAATTGACTCACCTCAAATCGATTAGTGATGATTCATATTTGAAATTGACTTGCGGGTTAAAAACTTGAACCATAAGACGTGAATTGGTGGGCATTAGAGATCCTGGGCTAAACCTAATAATACTTAATGAGCCATTAGCCTCCGCACGCACTAGTGTGTAAGAGGACCTAAAAAAAAAAGGAGGTCATGCCAGCTTGATGACTTCGTTGGGGACAATATTTTGTGGGCTTAGGCCTTTTTATCTTGTTTAAATGCTTCGCTAACTTGTTTTTTTTTTTCTTTTGTACATGTTAGTAGCTTAGAGATTAATTTTAATTTCATTAAAATAAAATGTTTTGTGATTATAAACTGCTATGCATGTTTTCATGTTTTAGCACTACATATGGCACACACACAACCCGACTGCTGGACTTGGGATGCCATAGGATATTTAGGATGATGTTAAGAAAGATACGGCATTGAACATGAGACTGCAATGTAAAAGTTGCCTTTCTTTTCCTCGAATTTCTTTAGATAAAGCCAAGGTTAGAAAGGTAGGATACCAACGAGAGACTACAATGGGCAGACACCCTCTTAATTTCTCTAAAACTTCTTAGTTAGACATCAAGCTACATGTATCATGCACATGTCTATGTGCTTGCCTTTTTCTTTAAAAGTAAAGTGATTTCTTTACCTTTTTACTTAGTTTTTTTACTTTATTGGCCCATGGCAATTTAGGTCAATTTTTCGAGTCTCAATTTACATGTGATGGGGAGAGACGATATCCACTTTATTACTGCCCTTAAAGCTGAGCTCTTCAAATGGTGGGATCAATTAGATCAATTTGCCCAAAAACTCGTGAAAGCCAAAATCGGTCATCTTCTATCATTGTTCCAAATCCCTATTCATCTCGAAGTCCTACAAATAATAGCACATTTTGGTGCCCTAAAACATCAACTTTTATGTTTAGTAGGTTCGAGCTAACTCCAACTCTGGAAGAATATAGCATCACTATTGGAATGCCTCTCAAAAGTAAGCTTGTTAGGCCGCCAATAGGTATTGACGTAGTGCGTGGGTTAGCTCCACTTTTAAGAATTGAAATTCATATGATGAGGCAAATTCTTAAAACCAACCATAATACCTACCCACCGGCGTTTTGACTGATTGTTTTGAAACAACCCATGACCCAAAAAACTGAGATTTTCCTCCTAGCCTTTTCAAGTTCATCATTTTCGCACGTCAAAAGATGCCATAAATCCCTTGATAGCATGGGTGGTTGATCAGGTCTTAAGGGGGCAAAATTATGTCAACATGATTTTAGCCGAATAATTCCTATCCTTTAATTGTTTACAAAAAAAATCATGCGAGCCTCCTCGAAAATTTTACAAGTCCGGTTCTTTTCTCACTTAAGCAAATTTGGATGCCTCATGCAATTGTCTGAAATAAATTATTTCAAAAATCCACTATAGAGATTTGTGGTTCTAAGACCACACATTCTCAACCAAAGTTGTTTTAACTGGATAAATTCCCTAAGGGACCCCGTTCCTGAGGCATTCATATGATATGCTGGTTGGTTCTATGAATAGAGAACTTGCTTTGCTTACAAATATTGCAATCCATTCACATTGCTTAGCCTTAGTGGCGCCATTCCGTATTACCCATATATGGTGGCACATTAGTACGGAGCCCTTCAAGAGATCTCGCCACCTCTCAAGATGAAGATCTCTCTACTCTTTTTTCATCCATAAAAGCCATGATTACGCATTCCAGATTCGCATTATCGATGATACATAAAGCAAGTGCCATTGCAAAAAAGATCGTGTTGCTTGAAAGGCTTGAGAGACAAGAAAAGGCTCATCACACCTCTAAATCCTACATCTACAACCATCGTATTCCGACAAGACTGTGACCATTGGTCCCTCACCTAGCCAGCAAAATCAATTAGCATGAGCAAATTGAGCATATGCAAAGGGGCTTGGGAATAATGTGGGTACATGTCTTAGAGCCAGTCCAAGAAAGCAAACAGCTTCGCAAGACCAAGGCTTCTCGTCACATATGAAATAGCGGTCAAGTGCTCCTAATATTAATACTTTAAAAGTTTTGTTCCTAGTCCCATTGTTTAAGGATCTCTGTCTAATGTCTAGTATTTCGTTATGTCATTTTTATTCCAAGTGTAAATGTCAAAAGTATACTGTCTACAAAATCCTTTTTTGATAAATAAAAAACAGTTGGACCATTGCCATGGGTCAATTTTTATTTACTCTTGAGCTCATTCGTTTTTTTGTGACATCAAGCAATTATGAATCGCCGACCACCAATCGCCCACAAATGGCCTCAAGCAATAGTGGCTGATCAAAATGATGTACAAAATCGCCAAGTGGCTGTGGCTGTGACTACTAGGAATCGATCTTATGACCTGACATTGAAATGTAAATGCCAATCATTCTAACCAAAAACCAGCGGAAACAATTTTGATATGAAGAAAATTCCAGATCTAGGGTCATGGAGTCTGGGGTACACTTGAAGGTTACTTGCTCCATCGCTATCATGGGGTCAATTTTCTTAGTCAAAATACCGTTTTGCAAGTCATATCATATACGATGTGTAGGAAAAATCTGTCATGTTATTCGGCACAACGAGGATGAAACATGTGCCTATTGTTTGACCGTCACTATTAAGGGAAAACTATCAAAAAAAAAGTCATAAACATATTACAATTGTGCCAATTCAGTTCTAAACTTATATTTTTTTTTTTTTTTTACAATTGAGTCCTAAACATTTTACAATTATTCTCGATCAGTCCATCCGGTCAAAATTGGCCGGCCGGTCTTTGATGTGGCGGCCCGGCCAGCACCGGCGAGCTTTTTAATAGTATTTTATTATTATTATTTATTAATTTTTATTAACTTTTTCCTTTTCCCTCTTTTTATTTCCTCCTCCTCTTCCTCCCTCCTCCCTCCTCCTTCCTTTGGCTCTGGTGATTGGTTAGGATAGCCGATCGTTGGGATCGAGCGATCCGGCGGGGTGAGCCCCGCCGGAGCCAAAGGAAGGAGGAAGGAGGAGGGAGGAGGGAGGAAGAGGAGGAGGAGGGGAAAAAGAGGAAAAAGAATAAAATAATTATAAAATAATTTTAAAATAAAATATTATTAAAAAAAAAAGCTCGTCGCTCCGGCCAGCTACCACGTCGGCACCAGCCGGCCAATTTTGACCGGATGAAATAATCGGGAATAATTGTAAAATGTTTAGAACTCAATAGGTTAAAAATAAGTTTATGACTGAATTAACACAATTACAATAGATTTAAGAATTTTTGGTAATTTTCCCTTGCTATAAACCCAAGTTCTATGGGATTTCGTAACATGGTTTGTGGGACAAGCTTCGCCAGCTAAAATTAAAATCTATGCTTCCTTACTTAGCTGTAAATTCATCGTAATTGAGCATCTGGGAATATCCTTTGGCAGCATTCCGCACACCTCTTTTAACAAAATCCTAGAGGGAGCACCCAATTCAGAGTCGATAACATGCGCTGTGCGACCCCGGACAGGTCGGAAACTCGAAGTTCATGAACGAGAGATGAAACGAAAGGAAGTCAGATGGAGACGGCTCTCAGCCGCGGAAACCCTAGATTGAATGACGCGACTGGTGCAAGCAGGAAAAAGGGGCCGCGCGACAGAAAACATCATGTCGTTTTTCCTAAATTAAAGCAAACGTACGTTGTGCATCAGACCCGCAGATCCGGAACCTCATAATCTGGAGTGACCCTTTGTTATATGTTTCTCTAATTTAATAAAGAGTAGTAATGTCCACGTTAATGCAGAGTCCAAAAACACTGCATCGTATAGACCGGAAGGATGCCAGATTAGAAACTCAAGAGATCTTGAAACGTATAATGGATGTAAATTAGGTAGGTTAGGCAACAAATACAGTGTCCATCGTTTTTGGCTCGTCAAGACCGGTGACGAACTAAGAAGTCCCAGAGAATCAGCAAGACTGACTCACAGGCTTGAAGGACAGAGGTGAAGATGAAGAGGAGAATGCACCCTCTGCTTATCGCACTTATCCCATAATTTTATTGTCACTATCCTGTTATTTGTACTGCTAAATTCAGTCGCTCATCTTACATTTCGATTTTTTCTGGGATCCATTTCCGTTAATGAGTCACAATACAGAAGGGATGCCAGATTAGAAATCTATATAGCAGTACAAATAACAGAATAGTGACGATAAAATTATGGGATAAGTGGAATAAGACTATTGGTCGGCGAAGTCAATAGCCCGGCACGCCAAGGTGATTGGCGATATTGATAGCCTAGCAGGTGGAGTCTTGGGTATAAAAAAAAAAGATAATAATAAAATAAAATAAAAAATAAGACTATTCATGATACATAGTTACCACATAAAATGTCCCCATTCAACTTACTAAAATGCCTCTAGAATCAGCTCATTCTAAATTACATTACACCAAACCCTCATTCAACAAGTATAATTGCCTCGTCTTGTCATTAGTTATGTTCAATCAACTAGATCAGGTAATATGTCAATTGAGCACGTCTCCTTAAGCTCGCAATGTGTGGAACGGTCCGAAAAGGGCACACATAAGTTCAACTTTAATTAAGTCCACCTACCCTGGCTGGCTGACATTATAATATTGTGATCTTATCAGAGGAAAAAAAGCACTCAAAATTAGGGGTGAGCAGCGGTCTAGGGTCGACCCTGGACCGACCCTGGACCAGCCCAACCCTGTTGGTCCTGGTCCGGTTCCCAAGGGGATTGGGTCGGTCCTTGGTCCTGAAATTCCAAGACCAACACTTGTGCGGGTTGGTCCTCGGTCCCTAAGAGTTTTAGGTCGGTCAACCCCGGACCGACCCCCGTATATTATATTATATTATATTATATTATTTATAATTATTTTATATATTCAAACCTCAGTAAAATGTTTGTTATATTATATTATATTGAGATGTTCTATCAATAGCACTAATAGTAATTTCAATTTAAAACTTTTATTGAGTATTAATTATGTGTTGTTTGTTTTTTTTTAGATTTTTAGAAGTTCAAGTGAATTAATAAGATGTGAAGTTATATATTCATGATTTATATTAAGTATTTTGAACTTTTTATGGTTTAATTGTATTTTACTAATAAATTTCAGCTGCACTTTGCTTTTCAATTTGTGTCAAATGGTAGAAGTTTTTGAAGCAGTTGCTACGGTGATTTGCTAGTCAAGTGGTGTGAAGCTCATTTTTTGGTTGAGTGGACTTTACATGATCAAATGCAGGAAAACACTATTGCATATGGTGTTATGAATATTAAAGATAGATGATTACAAGAACTTTCCATCTTGTCACATATCTCGATAAGTGGTTAGCAGGTACGAAATTTCTATTATTGTGTCATCTTAAATTTGCTAAATATGTATTTTTATTTTAGTTTAGTTGCACAATGCCGCATTGTCGATGGATGTGTAATTTGAATTTGTAGGTTTGCTTTTTTAGGAAGTATAAAAATAAAGACGAAAAAAAATTATCGATCGGTCCTAGGTTGACCCTGGAACCGGACCGAACCCATTGGGTCGGTCCTCGGTCCTAAAAATTGAGGACCGACACTGTACGGGTTGGTCCTAGGGTTAGGGGGTGGCCCGGACCAACCCGGACCATGCTCACCCCTACTCAGAATCACTCCATAAACCCTCTATAAATTCTTCCTCTAGAAGACCCAAATCACCCACTTCGCTTCAGACTCACCCTCTCTCCAAAAAACCCTCAAGAGACACAGAAAAGCAGAAGCCATGGATTCAGTTCCAAGCAAGGCTTTGCTGCTAGTTCAGCTCTTGCTCCTACTCAGCTACTTCCAAGAAGCCTCCTATGGTGCCCCCGGCTGGATGGTTATTTCTCCAGCCCACCCACCTGTTCACCCGCCATCTCCCACCACAGTCACCCCTGATCCCCGTACCTTCTCATGCTCCCTACCATCCCCGGGCTCCACCTGTCCACCCGCCAGTTAAACCGCCATCCCACTACCCTCCTTCTTCGAGGAGCTTAATAGCCGTTCAAGGTGTTGTTTATTGCAAGTCCTGCAAAGACACCCTCTACGGCGCTAAACCCATTTTTGGTGAGTTCTCCCCCTGAGTGTACACATGATTAAAAAGGTTGAGAAAGTACTGCATATATATACTCATTCTACTTCTTATCATACCTCACAGTAGAAAATGGTTGTTTATAAGAAGTTTCAAAAGCACGCAAGACAGTGAAGTCATTCAAATGTCTAAACACGAACTCACCACGCTATTAATTTGATAAGATGTTGTGGACCATCTAAGGATGGCTTCATTATTATTTCTAGCATTATTCTTTCCAGGAGAATCGAAGCCAATGACTTTTATGCTGTACTTCATAGAGTTCAAGGACGAGTATTCCTCAATGTTGCACTTTATTTCCTAAGTTCAATTACTTTAACTTCTCTAACTTCCATTCAACGGTTGCACGATTATTGTTCCTGAGAAACGTTTCCTCGCTAGCAGCCTTAATCACCATTCCAATATTTCTTCAACAGTATTTATATATCATAATAAGTCTAAAATGGCCATTGTAGATGAGGAAAGTGAAAATTATTTCGAAACGACCATCTCTTGTTTTTTATTAGTTATGAAGGCAGAAGTCAAAAGTCATCTTGAAACGACTAATCTTCTTCATTAGCTTCTACAAGTTTCTCCTTTCCCCTTAGAACTATATATACTAACTGGTCAGTATGTTCATCGTTCAGGTGCCCAAGTGAAGCTCCTGTGCAAGAACACCAAGTACTCAGCATCAGCGACTGCGACGACTGACAAGAACTGCTACTTCTTCATCCAAGCACCCAAGACCATCACGAGCTTCCCCTTCCACAAGTGCAAGGTCTATTTAGTCTCATCTTCAATCTCCTCATGCAGTCAGCCATCTAATCTCAACGGCGGATTCACTGGCGCCTTCTTGAGGTGGGAGAAGCCTTCCTCAATCAAGCTCCCGTTCAGCCTCTACTCGGTCGGACCTTTTGCGTTCGAGCCCAAGTGCAGAGCCCCAAGACCCAAGTGAACTCCCCATCGTGTGTCTTCCTAGCTTCTATTGGCGTTGAGTGTTACCGTGGTTCCAGTTTCATGGGAGAAAAGGTCGTACTTGTGCCTTAATGTATTTGTTAGTCGGTTTATTTGAGTGACAATAAATGATATAAAAGAGGGGGTGCACACCTCTTACTGCAGAGATTATCTTTTACATACAAAAAAGTTTTCCTTAAAGGCCACAAAACATAAGGTTACCCAAAAACGACAAAATAGAGTTTTTGTCAGCTTAAAGTCAACCAAAGATGACAAATTGTTAAGTTTTTTGCTTTAGGGTCAACCAAAGACAAATCCTTAAGTTCATTGCCTTAGGTCATTCCTTAAGGCGACAAAATTAGAGTTTCGTTCCTTTAAGTCGAACTCAAGCGACAAATCGTGATTTCGGCCCTTCTTTGACTCTCCTTTTCCTTTTTTCACTCCCTCGCCGGCCGGTGGATCTATTGTCGTTTGCACCGTCGCGCCAGGAGTTGACGTGTGTGCCCATGGCTTCGAAGCCTCTTCCGCATTGTACTTGGTTTCACGGGTATAAAATTCTTCCAAAGTGACAGAAACAAGAAGGAAGACAATAAGAGGGCAACAAAAGGAATTGGGATTTTGATGGCCACCTCATTAAATCGACGAAGATAATCTCTTGTTACTAGGGACGAATTATCTATTCTTTGGAAGCGTTGGCTGCTGGAGGAATGGGCTTGCCAATTGATGAAAGAGGCTGACAGATCGCGGTTTCAATCTGCTAAACCAAATTTTGGCTGCCTAGGGGGTCGCCAGGAAAGCCCAAAATATAATCGCGTCCGATGCTGGGTGCAGCGCCCCAACAGCTCGAAACGATTCAACATGATCCAAGGGGTCTCCCGAACCTGTAATGCTGGTGTAAATTGGGCATTTTTATCCCTTTTGGAAGGGGAACAACCATCATCTCGTTAGTGAACTTAGGATCACGACGATAGGAATTTGCTCCGAAGTTATCCACTAATATGTGCTCCATTTCCATAATTCGTCGATCTGCACCGCTATCATCCACTCGGTTTGTGGAGCTGGATATTACTTGCCTGACTCCATGTCCACTTCCTAAGTTCACAGGTTGGACTACCCACTCTCCTCCCTGGGCAATGCCAGTCACGGCTTGACCCTAAAAACCCCACCGATATGTATATAAAGATCATATCAACCTAGTTCTCCATAGTGAAAAAAATGGTCCCTGATAATGCCCCCATCTGATGTCAAAACAGGCTCCCATGGCACATAGAGTTCGTAAGCAAAGGCAGCTGGCACGTGCTTGCAGCCAAAATGACAGTACATTTGAGGAAGAGCACGGAACTATTGCCTGATACCTTACAAAACCTCCAATTTTAGCTTTTATTTCAATTCTACCTTTTGTTTCATTAAAAAAAAAAAAAATCTCCAACTTTAGGTATAGGCTCAATTCTACACTAAATTTTTTTTTTCTCGTAAAAGACCCCAACTTTATGTCCAATACCAACACTATCCTAAACTTCTTCTTTTTTGTCTCATATGAAAACTCCAATTTCAATTTTACTCTAATTTTTTTGGTCTTATAAAAGATTACCAATTTTTACTTGAGTCCTAAATCTGTCTCCATTAACCATCTATCAAAATCGCCCTTAGTGGTATTGCACTTGCTCTTCGATCTCTCGTGTTTGGGAATAATCCATCTCTCGCAGTTAGAGAGCTCATGCTCGGAACGCTCGAGCCGGTCATGCTTAGTAGTATTCCATTTATCGGATGCCAACGAATCAAGGGTTAATGGGGTCAGATTTGTGACTTAAGTAAAAATTTGTGGTTTTATATGATACTGCAAAATTTTTCGGGTAAAATTGGAATAAGACCTAAAGTTATGGGTTTTTCATAGTACAAAAAGAAAAGTTTACGGTAGAATTGGGATAAAATATAAAGTTTAGTGTTTTTATAAGACAAAAAAAGTTTAGGGTAGAATTAGAACTGGATATCATGTTGGAGGTTTTTTATTAAACAAAAGGTAGAATTGAGGTAAAAGTTATAGTTTTTTTAGGGTATTAGGGCTGGAACTATTGAGGGTGTCGATAGAGCATGTGGCATAGAGGCATGTAAGGGTATGGTGGAGTCTACGTGGTATAGGGACGTGGAGCATGCTCGGCTTAGGGATGCAAGTAAGGACCATGGGACTTATTGAGAGAAGAAGTGGAAGAATTCATACTTGAGCCTCAAGTTACTTTTATGTGGTACTGTGGAGGATCATTGGATTGTATTGGACATGTGGCAATCAATGAAAAATGATCAAAAGCTGTGATAAATAGCATCGGCACCATTAGGGATCAATGCATATTCAACTTTTTAGATACTGACAACATTACTGCATACTCCCAATAAAATTACGGTAAAGTGAAATATTATCAAAATCAGCCTATTGAATAACTCAAAATATTTATTAAGTCGAATACCTAAGACTCATTTGTCATTGTTATATGCACTTGTCAACGTAACAATGAAATGTGTTGGAGGTTGATTGGTTGATCAACATCACCTCATCAAAGGCCATAGTCAAATTCAGGGCCTGGTTCAAACTCTTCAAGCACTGAAGCTCCCTCAAAAGCCTTTGGATTTACCCGCTCGCAATCGAGTCCTCGGTCCAGAAGCTTGAGCACCTCTCTCGGACCATCCTCAATTTCCCTTCCCCAATATTCAGCTCCAGCACCTCGCTCACGCTCGACCATCCAACCAATCACCGTCTAGGGCAGCAATGGCCAGTGCGACCCTGGACCCTGCGGCAAAAGGAAAGGGCAGTTAGGGAGAAGGGGTTCTTCTTCCATTGGTCGCCATGGGAGGTGGAGCCACCGCAACTGCTGCCGCTTTTTCTAGTGGCTTCAACCCAAGCTTCGGGTTCTTCTTTCGTGAAAATTTTGATTCACTATACTTTTTTTATTCAATCAAGCCCCTAAATTTGTAACAATCCACTCATTTCTATTTTATGAAAAACGAGTTATGTTATACCTAGCATAACAACTGGGTGATATCTCGAGTCATTTTTCATGCATCAAATTATGTCCGCTTCCTCGATCCTATAAAAAGCAAGCCATCTACACTGGAATTAGGGGATTCACAAGAAACAAAATTTTATTGTGATTTAACCCCAAGTGGCTGTGGCTACTACTAGGTTTTGAATTTAAGACTCGACATTGAAATGTAAAATGCCAATTGTTCTAACCAAAAACCAGCGGAAATGGTTCAATACGAAGAAAAATTCAGTTCTAGGGTTTATGGAGTCTAGGGCACACATGAAGGTCACTTGCTCCGTCTCTGTCATGGGATCAATTTTCTTAGTCTAATAATATACAACATGACAAAAAATATGGTGCAATAGGGAGGATAATGATTGTATTTCTTAATCATGTCAAATGTACAATTACGTAGCTATACTTATAATACAAGAAATGGATCAGAAAGAATAATTCAAAATATTGTCTTCCTCGAAATGTTCCATGTCGACAATTTACTTAATCATCCATGCAATCAGATCATAATTAGGAATCAATCAAGGATCAAATCAAATCCTTTCTCTAACACTCCCTCTCAAGCTAGTAACTTATGTCAAAGATGCCTAACTTGCTCAATAGATACATGTGTTGCCTCTAACATGGCGACTTAGTGAATATGTCTGCAGGATACTCCACAATTCCAATTCCTCAAGTTATAACAGTCCCTTCTTGAATTTTTCTTGAGTGAAGCGGTAATCAACTTCTACTAGGGCTGTGAGCCCCCATAAGGGGGCTCGGCGGATCCTTAGTTATCAAAAAAAAAAAAATTCTATGTATTTTGTCCTTTTGTGAAAAACTGGATTCACCACTAATTTAAGCGTGGCATCATTGTCACAAAACAATCACTTGCCCCATCTACTTGCACACTAAGATCTGAAAGTAATCCTCGTATCCAAACTACTTCATAGATAGTTTTCGTCACAACTTGATATTCTAATTCGGCTTATGATAATAAAACTATTGATTGCTTCTTCATCTTTCATGAAATTAAAAATAATCTTCTTGTCATTGGGCAAGTAGCATAATCTATATCACAATAGGCAATCATCTTCATGTTGCAATCACAAGATAAAAAGAATTCCAAGTCCTCGGCATCCCTTTAAATACTTTACAACCTTCAGCGCTGAGTTCATATGAGACTGCTTCGGGCTATGCATGAACTGACTAAGTATCTATATTGTAGAGCATATATCAAGCCCAGTCATAGTGAGATAATTAATTTTCCAACCAGTAGCTAATATCCTAATGGATCCTTGAGCAATTGATCTTCATTAGGCAAAGATAAATTTGTATCATATTCGAATGTCGTTAATTTGGCATTTTGTTCAATAGGTATAACAGTTGGTATGCAACCCGATAATCTTGCTTTTGATATCATTTCTAAAATGAATTTTCATTAGCTGAGACAAATTCTCTTGATGGATCGAGCTATGTCAAGACCAAAAAAATTTATGGGATGTCACAAATCTCTTATGTGGAAGGTTAAATGCAAGTATTCCTTAAACTTCTAGACCGCAATATCATCATTTTCCATAATAAGTATATCATCCATGTAAATCAGCAAATAGATCAATGAAGTACCTTTGGTCAATGTGAACAAGGCATAATCATGCTTGGAGTATTGAAAACTTGTTTTTGTAAGTGCCCTAGTAAATTTTGCGTACATTAATGGAGATGACATACTTAAGATTTCGCCTATCTACGTAAACCCTGTGAAAGTTCCATGTATATTTCTTCATCCAGGTCACCATGAAGAAAAGCATTGTTGACATCCATTTGATACAATTCCATAAAAAAAGTTCAAACAATGACTTCTTTAGCAATAGGAGAAAAGGTCTCATGCTAATCAAAACCTTCTTGTTATATGAACACTTTTGTGATGAGTCGCCTTGTCATACTCAATGGAACCATCTACTTTGTACTTGATTTTATAAACCCATTTGCAACTAATGAGCTTTCTATGAGGAGGCAAAGGAACAATGTCCCAAGTTTTATTTTTTGTAAGAGCATATAATTCAGCCTGATCCAAAAATATAGCCCTTATCCCATTCTATCCAAACCCATCAATTTCTCAATCAAAATGTCCAAAAAGTAACAATTTTCAATATTGAAATTGACACAACAAGAGTTGTCTTCACAGACCTTGGAAACAAATATGAAATTGAACTCGAACTTTGGAATATAAAGAACATTTTTAAGAGTAATGTCTAGGCTAAGATGGACTATAGCAATCTTTGCGACATCTATGACATTCTTGTTTGGTAGACGAACTGGTATGGAAGAATGAGGTTTTTTATGGACATCAGAAACTAAACACTCATTACAAATTATGTGGTCATTGGCACTTGAAGTAATAGTCCATGCATCCACTGTAATAATATTTGTCTTGCATAATGATATATATGAATAATTTGCAGTTTTGTCGACCCCCTTTAATTGATTCAACGTTTTCATGATATGCTAATATTGATGTTGGGTAATCGATTGATGAGCCCTATCAATTCCTTATGCTAATACCTAGTAAGTAGAACATTATTTCTCCTTTTTCTTCTTGTCAATAGGCTTTCCATGTGATTTCTAACATGTTTCGATGGTGTGATGTGGACGCTTGTAGTATTCATAGTACTTACCCTTGATTTTAGAATTTTGCCCTCCCTTATTCAGTGATGGCGTGGCATTATAAGGACCATTGGATTTGATCTCATAAAAGAGTGAATATGAGCTGCCCAATCCATGTTGGCATCTCTGATTTGAATCATTAGATTGGAATGACTATGAATCGTCAAATCCGCACCCACACCTTTGATCTCTGCTATAGGATCAGAGCAAGCATGGACTGTCCAATCCGCACCTTTGATCAAGGTCATTGAATCACAAACCTCTAGGGTTTATTCCTTCAATCCATGCACTATCCAATCCACGCCTTTGAGGCAACCTAAAGCCTTGTGCTCACTATGGTGGTCAAAATCCATAGTGATCGTTGTGCAATGGTCTTGCCGGTGCAACAAGAGCCACACTCTCCCCACCTTTTTCATTTCCGGTGGTCACGAGCTACTAATTTTCTTATTAGATGGCCAACTAAATTATGTAACTGAGCAATGGTATCGGTTCCATGGCAAGAATCTACAAGTGAAAAAGGTATGTGACTTTCGTTTAGGGATAAAAGGAACTATGTTACATTTTCCCTCTCTTTGATTTCTTTGTATTGTTTGAGAGACGCTTCCACCTCTTTGAGTTGCTCCTCTGCCACCTTGAGCTCATTCCATAGGGCCAAGAGCTGGTTGGAGCAAGCAGTAAGCACGAGGTTCCCTTGCTTCAACTCCGATAGGGCTTTGGTGAGCAAAAAAAAATTTACTCGATCGAGTTTCCGTACATTTTGCGAATGTTATCCCACATAATCTTCAAGTCTTCAGTTGGAGGAAGGTTGGCCGTGATCTCAGGTGTCACGCAATTCCCGATCCAAGTGCATATGAGTTGGTTGCATTTGCGCCAATGTCACTACATTCGATCATCAGCGGGGAAGGGGATGGTTCCATTAAGGAATCCATCCTTGTCTTTTGCAGCGAGGGCTCGTCAGCAATCTTTTACCCAAGTGTTGTAATGGTCAGGTCCAGTGAGCTAAAGGGTGATTAATCGCAATTTTGACCCGTCAACTAACGAGACATATAAAAAAAAGGTTGCTTGGTTCTGCGCTGCTGCCGCCAATGACCGGAAAAAGGAAACGACATGAACTTGGGTTAGAAACCTGAGTAAAGATTCGTCCCTAGGTTCCTTAGATTCAATTCGAGTCTATGACCCGGAGGATTCAGTTCGGAACCCTGAGGATTCAAGTCCGAGTCATTATTCAGGCAAGGCCCCGAATTTGTCTTCTCTAGGCAGGCCGCAATTTGCCTACTATTAATTGAGTCCAACGGCCCATGGGCCTTGGATTGGGACCCATTATATGAACTTCCACTAAGCTGAGGTAGGGAACTAGGTTACGGCTGTTATTGGAATCGTATGCTTTGCGGAGTAGATTCTTGTTCGTCTCATGTCCGGGTCAACTTGATCCAAGACTTGATTGGACAACTCCTCCATTGTAGGTAGGGCTGGATCTTGGCTTTTGTTGTTGTTTGGGTTCTGCATATTTAAAAAAAGAATTCCTACCTGAAGTGCTAATTTCTTTTACAGGGCGTGGCTTACAACAACAAATTTAGAAAATGATTGAGGAAAATTCAAATTTTTTTTGCATAAGTTAGCTTAGAAACGCCGGTCTGATACCATGACAGAAAATATGGGGAAATAGAGAAGATGGTGATTGTATTTCTTAATCATGTCAAATGTACAAGTATGCAACTGTATTTATAATATAAGAAATTAATTGGAAAGAATTATACAAAATATTATCTTCCTTGAAATATTCCATGTCAACAATTTACTAAATCATCCATGCAATTATATCGTAATCAAGAATCAATCAAGGATCAAATCTAATCCTTCTATTATGGCTAGAACTATCACCTAGAGGGGACAAATAGGTGATTGTGCAGAATGAAAGAATTTAAAGAAATATTGTAGCGAAACAACTTCTGGGTGACAGAAAGCGAAGTGATCAAATCTTATTGGTGTGTAATTCTATCACAATAATTAAAGAGAATAAGGGATAGAAAATTGCACATAAAAGATTATAGTAGTTCGGCTTTTGCAAGCCTACGTCCACTCTCCAGTGCTATAACCTATTGGCTAGTTCCACTAAGAATAATCAAATAAAGGTTATAAGATCTAAGTTGTGAATACTTAAACTTGTGTATATAACTCCTTACATACCCTCAACCACTAAATGATTACACAATTATACTCACAAAGACGAATATGTTTAATCACAATACGCTCTTCAAACTTTGGAAATGAAAGCTGCGATTCTCTTAAAAAGTGATTATTTCTTTCAGTTTCAAGACCTTCTCTTATACTTCTCCTAGTCCAAGCTAACCGTTGGACAAATCTCCACAAAGATTATCCAATCAATCTACATGTTGGCTTGAATCTCGTCAAGAATGTTTGATTGCTTCAAGATCCCTAGGGACGAGGCTTCCCGTAGATTCTACCACCCATACAACAATTTGGGTTTCCATAAGTCAAGTGCCTTAACTTAGAAAAAAAAAATGATTCACCTTAAGTCTAATATTCCAGAAAATCTAATTTTCAAGAGATACTTTACTTTGAAACTCCTTATAAATAAGGCATGAAATCCAACCAATCGCCACTAGCCATTGCACAAGTATATTCCATCATTCCTAGCCGTTTGACAAAACACATAAGAAATGAGTTAATTTCACCACAACAGTCACATCCCAATCCTCCAGACCCGTGCCCATCCATACTCGGTTGATATAATAGTGATGTCCCAGGATGCATCACCAACTCATTCATTTTAATATACACATGCGAAAGCAAATATAAATCCCCAGACAATAAAATAATGTGATAAGAAAGTAGGGCCAACTTTTTCAAACCAAAACAAACCTTTTATAACAAACAGGTTTATTCACAACATCAGGTCGCTTACAAAAATATTGGCTTAACCAAAAAAAAAACTGTCCTAAGACTGTCTACTTAGACAAGTTCACCGATTCTTTGATCTCCACCTTCCTAGGCTTCAGGGCTTCCGGTCCTCCACTAACTTTCTCTAAGGACCTGAAAATTGTTATACAATAACCAGTGAGATAATGTCTTAGTAAGTTCAACCCCCTAAGACCCAATTAGGAAGAAAATTTCGCCTTAAAGGCTGCCTAAGTACAATCAAGCATCAGAGGACTTACCTTGGCCTCAGTTCCTTCCTGCAAGTTAGTTCAATTCATAAATACCACTCAATCAAATCAGATCGAATCATCGATCAATCGACCCAGTCGATTACATGTCATCACGACCATCTCTTGGTCGGCCCATTCGATACCATCTATGAATCCGATTAAATCCAAGATTCATCAATCAAAATGAAATATAGCCAGTACTATCCTATCTCCAAATGACTTATAGAGATATCGAGCGAGTATGCATAACGTTCTATCTCCGAGACGACATATAGAGTCAGTGAGCCGTTATAACATACCTATGCATAACGTTCTATCTCTAAGACGACATATAGAGTCATCGAGCCGTTATAACACACCGTTAGGTCATACCGTCCTTTCTCCAAGATGATATATAGAGTCACTGAGCTGGTATACAAGCAATTCCTTCTCAAGATGACATGAGAGTCATCGAGCTGTTAAATCATATCGTCATATCTCCAAGATGACATATAGAGTCACCGAGCCGGTATACATGCAATTCTTTATCAAGATAACAGGAGAGTTATCGAGCTATAATAGTATAACGTCCATTCTCCAGATGACATATGAATCATCGAGCCATTATTGTATTTTTGTTCTAAAGATACAATCAATTTACTCTTTTTATCATACTCGATTAAAACACACGTGTGGATATACGACCAACCTTAGCCAAAATACAAGGTTTTTACTTTCGAACCTTCCACTATTTTCAGTAGTCCCAAAATAGATTTTAAGTACTGTAGACCGACGCCTGGTAATTTTCCACATAATTACAAAGATTATCCATTTTTTGGAAATTAGTACCCACGAACATCAATCACAATCAATTTACACAATCAAGTACTCAATTAAATAAACAGAGAGCACCACTGTACTCAGCACGAAATTCCGATCACCAACTATCCTAGGTTAATTTTCGAAAAATAAATAATTAATTAAATAATTACAAAAAATATTAAATAAATACAATAAATGCATACTTAGGCCCATAATGCCTAATTATATGAGGGAACGGGCCCGAAAAATTTTCGAGACTCGTTAAATAAATACTAGAGTCTATTTACTCGCTAATTGCACTAGCTAACCACCTAACATGCAATGGCAATTAATTAGTTCACTAATCTAATCTAACCACCTTATCCATCTTAGCCTAAACTAATCAACCCCTAAACATAATTAACTTACTAAGCGAGGATTAGTAAGTTAAACCCACTCGTTCAACGAGCCGATCGATGCAAATTGACGTGGACGCGACGGGGGACAATTTTCTCCAAAGCGGGCCTAACTTTCGAGGCCCAGAACCACCTCAAAACGGGCCGCAAAGCTGCTAGAAAACCCACTATTTTAGCTTCTATTTTGAGCTGCAAAACAGAGGAAACAAAGCTAGTTTGGCTTCTGCTTCTGCTTGCTGGACAGAAGAAAACCAACGACTGAACGATGAGGAAATAGGCTAATCGGAGCTCTGGCGAGTGGGTGGTCGGCAACCGATGGCTCCTAGGGGTCAAGGGGGTCTTGTAGGTGAATGGAACAGCCAAAGGAAGGATCAAAATGGGAGAAAAATGAAGAAAATCATGAAACAGTGCAGGCGGGCAGGGGACCGACGAACCGGTGATCGGTTCCTTCTCGCCGACGTACCAGACGACCGGCGGCTCCGTTCAACGATCGGTGACCACCGTCCGTACGGATTGGGTGTGCTAGTCATGGCGGTGGGTGGCTCGGGGGCAAATTCGCATGGGAAGTCGACTTTTCACTCGAATTTTTGGCGAAAGGTCGACTGGAGCATAAACTGGCAGAAGTGAAAACAAAAGAGAAAAACGATCCGACGGTAGTGTGGCTGCTTCAACTGGTCTCTCTCCGCTACCGAGTTCGAAAATGGTAAGAAGGAGAGATGAGGGGTTGGCAGTGGCATATGAGAAGAGATGGGGAAAGAGAGAGGGAACAAGAGGGCCACAAGGTCACATTTTTCTCTTCAATTGTTTCCCTTGACCATCCTCCACCACCAACTACTTCCTAGGCCCAAGTTCAGCCACCCATGCTCCCATCTAGAAGCTTGAATTAGTCCATAAGTTGTGGGAGTGGGGGACATACGAATTTGCCTTGATCTTGCTTCAATTGGACATTAAATCCTTCTCAATTTAATCCAATTTGGCCTCTATAAAATCAATCAACCCACCATCAATCATCTTGGCATTTTTCCTCACCCATACCACTCACTTGCTTTCCAAATTTACGATAAAAAATGATCCCCGACAAAAACGGCCCTATGCCGATTTTTTTCCAAAAAGTCTCGGTTTGCAGAAAAATCTTCTAAGACCGAGCCAACAATTCTAGAACTAATTGTGACACGACAGAACTTTCAATTTCTAAAATTGGATTCAAATTCATGATTAATTTCAATCCGGCGCATTTTTAACGTGACTTAGGCTACCGAGTATCTTTCATAACTTTTTAGTCCAAATAACCCGTGGTTGATTTTCTTTGAGTCACAATGAACCCCTTCGACACATTAGTGACTATCGATTGTTGTGAAAATCTCGAGATTTCAAATATGGACATGAGATATCAAAACGATAGAAAAATCAAACTAGTGTCAATCGATGAGAATTTTGCAATGTAGTGAGATCGCCTATATTTAACCACGCATCTCAGTCGAACCGACCTATCTCTGATCTCTAATCGATTTACGTCTGTACCGTAATGATCTCAACAGATGAACATGGTCGAGTGGCCGATTCCCGATCGAATTCTTAAGTCTATTTGCCTTAAAATCCTTAATGGCTTCTCTAGATAATTTAGTTATCTCACGAGTGATCAGCTCTATGAACAGAACTATAGGTGCGCCAATGAAATGCCCGATTTATTGAATTGAAAGTAGAGTAAAAAATCTAAAATGTCACAACTCTTCCCCTCTTATAAAAATTTCGTCCTCGAAATTTAAACCTTACAATACTTAAGCAAAAAGGTGGGGCTACAAACGTCTCATCAACTCTTCAGTCTCCCATATTGCTCATTCAGTACCGTGGTGTTGTCAAACCACTTTGACCAACGGGATGGTCTTTATATGCAGAACTTGTTCTTTTTGATCCATTATCTGAACCGGGCTTTCAATGTATAACACACGGTCATCCATGTCCATTTCTTTAAAATTAAGCGCGTGGGTCAGGTTAGGCTCATACTATCTTAACATCGACACATGAAAAACGTCATGCATTTGCGCTAATCTCGACAGCAATGCAAGACGATACGCTAAAGTCCCGATTCTTTCAAGAATCTCAACCGAACCTACATACCTCGAACTCAGTTTTCCTTTCTTGCCAGAGCGCGAAATTCCCTTCATTGGTGACACCTTTAGAAAAACGCGATCACCAACTTGGAATTCCGAAAGCCTTTGACGCTTATCTGCATAGCTTTTTTGACAACTCTGAGCAGCCTTTAGTCTACCTCTGATAACTGCCACGGCATCCACTAATTGGTGAACCAACTCTGGACCTGTAATCTTTCTTTCCCCAACTTCATCCCAACACACCGGTGTTCTGCACGCTCTGCCATACAACGCTTCAAATTGAGCCATCTGGATGCTCTGCTGATAACTGTTGTTATAATCTAGTACACAAGCTCTCAGTATATCTTCAAGGGTCTGAATTGTTCTCTCAGACTGACCGTCCATCTAAGGATGATAAGATGTACTATACTGGAGCTTTGTACCTAAAGTACCTTGCAAACTCTTCCAAAAAGCAGTAGTAAATCTTGGGTCTCAAAAACTAATTTATCATAACCGGCACTCCATGCATTCGAATTATCTGGCGCATGTACAACTCAGCGTGCCTATCCAAGTCAAGATCCTTTTGCACTGTGCGATAAAGTGAGCCGACTTTGTCAACCTATCGACTATTACCCAAATCGAATCATTGCCTCTCTAACTCCTTGGTAACTCGGTCACAAAGTCCATCATGATGTGCTCCCATTTCCACTCTAGAATCTCAAGAGGTTGCAACAGTCCTCCTAGCTTGCACTGCTGAGCTTTAACTTGTTGACACGCCAAACACTTGGCGACATGCCTGGCAATGTCTACCTTCATACCAGACCACCAGTAGTGTTGACATAGATTCTGATACATCTTAGTACTTCCAGAGTGAACGTTGTAACTACTATGTTGAGCTTTTAATAAAATATCCTCTCTAAGCTTTGCATCGTTAGGTACAACCAATCATCCTTGGAACTTCAGTGTTCCATCATCGAAACCTGAAAATCAACTTTCCTCTCTTCAATATCCTCTTGCAAAATTTTCTAAACATCTGGGTCTGTCGGCTAAAGTAGCTTGATTATGATCTGCACTTCCAGTTCAATTCTGAGGGTGGCCATAAAATGATAAAAGTGGCCTACCTCAAATTTGAATACCGAATCTTGATCTCTCTCGATTAAGTTCCACTCCTTCACCAACAAGTGGGCAACTGAAGACTTTCGGCTCAAAGCGTCGGTGACCTTATTCGCCTTTCCTGGGTGATATAACATATCATAATCATAGTCCTTTAGCAACTCCACCCATTGGTGCTGTCTCATATTCAACTCCTTCTGAAAGAATAGGCACTTGAGACTCTGATGGTCTGTGAAGATCTGAAATGTTTCTCTACACAAGTAATGCCTCCAAATCTTCAACGCAAAAATAATTGCTGCGAGTTCATGCGTTGGGTAATTCAATTCATGAGGTCTCAACTGGCAGGAGGCGTATGCAACGACCTTACCATATTGCATCAACACGCAACCTAGTTCTCTAAACGATACATCACTATAGATCTCATACCTTCCAGAACCAGATGGAATCGTCAACACGTTTTAGTAGTTTGCTTTTGCTTCAACTCTTGGAAACTATCCTCACACTTGTTTGACCACACAAATTTCTCGTCTTTCTTTAGGAGTCTTGTCAAAGGCGACGCTAAAGCTGAAAATCCTTCCACAAACCTTTTGTAGTAGCCTGCCAAACTCAAAAAACTTCAGATTTCTGTCACTATAGTCGGTCTCATCCAGTTAATTGCTGCTTCTATCTTACTCGGGTCCACGAAGATTCCTTCTCCTGAAATCACGTGGCCTAGGAACGTAACACGAGCCAGCCAAAATTCACATTTGCTAAACTTAGCATATAGCTGATGAATCCTTAAGGTCTGGAGCACTAATCTCAAATGATCTTCATGCTCCTCAGCATTCCTTGAATACACCAGGATATCAACGATGAACACGATCACAAACTGATCTAAATATTCCTTGAATACTCTGTTCATCAAATCCATGAAAGCAACTAGAGCATTCCTCTACCTGAATGGCATCACAGTGAACTCGTAATAACCATACCGAGTACGACATGCTGACTTTGGAATGTCTTCTTTCCTGATCCTCAACTGATGATATCCCGTCCTCAAGTTGATTTTCGAAAATACCGATGTTCCTTGTAACTGATCAAACAAGTCATCAATCCTCGGTAATGGATACTTGTTCTTGATCATCACCTGATTGAGTTGGCGATAGTCGATACATAAGCGCAACGAACCATCTTTCTTCTTCACAAATAGAACTGGTGCTCCCCAAGGTGATGCACTGGGACGAATGAATCCTTTATCCAATAATTCCTACATCTGCACCTTCAGTTCGTTCAACTCTAATAAAGCTATTCGGTAAGGAGCCTTAGAGATTGGCTCTATCCGAGGTGCTAGCTCGATCATGAACTCTATCTCTTTCTCTAACGATAGACCTAGCAATTCCTTCGGGAATACATCTGAAAATTCTTGCACAACTGATATATCTTCAATCTTCAGCTCCTCAACTGTTGTATCAACGATAGTTGCCAAGTAACCTTGACAACCCCCGTCTAACAAACGGGTTGCCTCTTGCGACGAGATCAGGGAAATCGAGGGTCCTCCTCAATTCCCTACAAACTCAAAGCTCTCACCCTTTAATGGGTAAAATTGAATCAACTTGCGATAACAGTCCATTTTAGCTCGTTACTTGGTGAGTCAATTCATGCCAATTATCAAATCAAAGTTATACATGGCTAGGACTAACAAGTCTATTTTCCCATCTTGCTCACCAATCTCTAACTTGCAACCAGAACAACCCAAAGCAACTAACACTTTATTCTTCAATGGTGTAAATATGCTAACAATAGATTCCAATAATGCATGATTCAATCCTATCAACTTAACAAATTGATTGGCAATAAAGGAATGTGTTGCTCCCGGATCGAATAAAGCATAAGCAGGGTGGTTGTTCAACAAAACCGTACCTGTGATCACATTAGGCACAGCTTCTACCTGACCTTGTGTAATGGCATACACCGTGCCTTGAACTGGAGGTCTAAGTTGTCCTCCATAAGAGAAAATGCTGTACTTGTGCTTAATGTATTTGTCAGTAGGTTTATTTGAGTGACAATAAATGATATAAAGGAGGGGTGCACCCCTCTTACTACAGAGATTATCTTTTACATACAAAAAGGTTACCTTAAAGGTGACAAAACATAACGCCACCCAAAAACGACAAAATAGAGTTTTTGTCAGCTTAGAGTCAACCAAAGACGACAAATTGTTAAGTTTTTTGCTTTAGGTTCAACCAAAGGCAACAAGTTATTAAGTTTATTGCCTCAGGTCATTCCTTAAAGGCGACAAAATTAGAGATTCGTTCCTTTAAGTTGAACTCAAGCGACAAATCGTGATTTCGACCCTTCTTTGACTCTACTTTTACTATTTTCACTCCCTTGCCCATCGGTCGATCTATTGTCGTTTGCACCGTCGAGCCCGGGTATAAAATTCTTCCAAAGCTGTGGGTCACTTCTTGCTAACAGAAAACAAGACAGGGGACATCTGGAGCTAGAATTGGGAACCATGAGTTTGGTCGGTGAGAAGCTGCTCTACGCCATAACAAATTGGTTAGGACATCCAGGTTTTTGTGCTAGGATTTGGCCTCTGATAATGAAGTTAGCACTAGAAATGAGCGTGGTGTTGGGGGGAGGGAGAGGGAGAGAGAGAGAATCAATTTACTTGAGTCTCAGCTTAATCATATTATATGTTAATTGTATTGAGCATGTGGCAGTCTATGGATGAAAATATGTGATAAGTGACATCCATACCGTTTTAGGGACCACTACATATCCAACTTTTTAGATAGTTAATACTAGTCGTGCCCTAATGAAATAACAACAAGGTGATGTTCTATTAAGATCAGTTTGTCGAGTCAAGAGCTTACGTATTAACCCGCTCGCTATCGAGTCCTGATGCCAAAACCTTGGTCCTCTCTCTCCGATTAACCTCTATTTTCCCTTCGTAATCCTCAACTCCACCACATTGCTCACACTCGACCAATTCAACTGATCGTCGTCTAGAGCAGCGGCGGCGAGTGTGATCGTAGACCCCAGCGACAAAGGAGAGGGTGATCGTGGAGAAGGGGTTCTTTGTTCGCCGGTTGCCACCAAAGGCGAGTCACTATGGCCGTTGCCGCTTTTTCCAGTAACTTCTCCCCAAGCTTGAAGTTCATCTTCATCCAATGATTGAAAATGGGGAAAAAAACAACAAAGAGAGAGCAGACTTACTTATTAGATGGCTAACTTTCAAAAGTTGCAATGTCCAAATATAATATTTGGCATTCCATGAAAGCCATTGATCAATGGATAACTCTTGCATAACACTAGTGCTCGGAATTATTGCTAGTTCTTAGGTCAAGTTAAACAAATTGCTAAGTTTTAATTGCTAGGTCATTTTCTTTTCCATGATCTTGCCCGTGGGGTCCATTGAAGAAACAAATGCCTTAGACTAGTAGACTAGTAGACAATGAACGCATTGACCCAATTTTTCCGGCCACTTCCCCGGTAGCCACATGTACCAGACAACTACCTTTGTCATAATTAAGAGTAAAACATTATAATATGACGTGAAATTATTTAATGCCATTACGACGAGCTGTCATAATCAAATGTAAAAGAGTTGCAAAAGGAGGATCCAAAATAATAGATTAATGTGCGTTAGAAACATCTTGTAACGACCCGATCCGACGAGTGTGGGGAGTGGTCATCTTGGATAGAGAGCCTAGACAAGGAGTGACTCTTGACTGCTTTTAAAATGGTGAAGGGGGTAGAAATGTATCGAACTATGCACCAAACAAGGGAAGAGAAATTCCAAAATATATATGCGAAAACTTGAATTAACTTATGGAGGCGCCTTTTGATGTAACGGCAAGCTTTGTTAAGTGAACCTAGGCTAGAGCACTATCGGGATGGGTAACCTCTTGGGAAAGTGCCGGTCTATACGTCAAAGGACAAAATCGTGAGGCTTGGGATAGGCAAAAGCAGATAAAACCTCGAGTGAGTTAATCCAGAGGTGTCACACGTCTAAACTTTAGGTCTTTTCATTGGACCAATACTCAAAGCAATCGTGCAAGGGGCATCTCTATGGTCCACTCTCTTGATAAGTACCTCCATGTTGTTAACCATCTTGTATACTTTTATTTAGTCACAAGACCATAAAGGATGCGGGAATTTCATGATAACGCTCAAAAAGAGTTGTTGCACTAATGGCTTCTATAAGAAAATTGACATTGTAGCTGTGAAAATTTTGCCAAAAAGAAAATCATAGAGAAATAGTACTCTTTTGCCACGAATAGTACTCTTTTGCCACAAAAATCAAAATCGTGGCAAAAGGGTTGGCAAATAGCAACGAAATTGATTTGCGGGGCTAAAGATCTAAACTATTGCCACTAATGGTGGGTGTGCCGAGAGTCCACGGCGAGCCTCGTTGACGGTAAAGCGAGCTCCGTTCAGGTTCGATCAGCTCTTCACATCGAAACCCTAGCACTCCTCCAAGCGGCGAAATGGATGTCCTCCCATGGATAAGCAAGAGTGATGGTCAAGTATCACTATTCAACTCTTGTAAATCAACGTCAAGGAGCAGATCAACTACCCTAGGGTGTCCACATACTTACAAAGTGTCGTGAACTCCCTGAAGATGGTTGGACCACCTAAGGGTTCGGCTAATGGATTATTAAACCTAAACTTAACTCGGACCATCCCAAACTCATATCAATTCACAACTTAGGGTTCATATTTTTAACATGCAAATCATTTTCAATATGAAGTCATCACTAATCAATTTGTGGTAGGTTGATTAAATACTTACGTAAAATAATGGGAGAATTATTTTACACATACGATCCAGAGATTTTGGGTACAAGAACTCGAGTACACTAGATTTGTTTAGTACTCTTTCGATGCTGTTCTTTTTTTGAAAAAAAAAATGCTTAACAGGCATCTTGGATTCATTTTGTTTTACTCTTAACATATAAGGTGATCATATGGATGTGCAACAATTATTTAATACTCAATAATCAAAGCGTTAAATGAATTGCGAGCACAAGAAAGAAATGCTTACCTCAAAGTATTGAAAGTATCCGTAATGTTAGTTAGAAAATTACAACAATAACCTAGATATGATTTCTAATTAACACACAATTACTAAAAAAAAAGTTAAGGTTTTCACTTTTTAGATGAAACCTAATCTACGTGCAATGCAGTGCAATGATGTACAAAAATGCCTAACTAAAATGATCACGCGACATTAATTAAATGATCTAATCTAATGACAGGCAAAAATTAATGCAACAATTCTAACATGTCACGCACTTTAATTTAAATGATTGCTAAACATTTGTCAATTTCTTAACAAAAGGTGAACTAATTCTACAAGACATGCGCATGATTTTTTTGTGTTTTCTTTTTAATTGAAATTCGAAATTAATAAAGCCTAACATTTAAACATGCAAACTATCCTAGAAAAGAAAATCCAATTTATTCTAAAAATATTTTTTTGGTATTTCATTATATTTGGAAGTATAAAATAACCAAAATAAATATGCAATCTATCCTAAAAAAAAAAACTACTATAATTGTATCTAATTAAAATCAAACCAAGATAGAAAGAGATCAAACCCCACATCAAAGACTACATCAAATTACGTGAGATATTATCGATATCTATCTAATTTCATAAATTAATTGATGAATCATATCTTGGGGAAGAAAAGAGATTGGTTATTTTTTCGTGTAATCGTGAATAATATCTTGAGCATGAGATCAGATTAACCATTTTCTATGCAATCGTGAATCATATATCAAGCAGGAGATCGATTGATAATTATGGCACATTGTGAAATTAGGAAAATTTTATAATTCATAGGAATTCAAGAGATTTCTTTTATAAATAACAATATCAACTGAATATTCAAACAAGACCGTAATTTTATGAATTAGGCAACGAGACATACGAAAATCGAATTAATTGTGATTCTTTCCTAATTCACGATAATCTGAATTGGGACAAACGATGGATCATGGGAATCGCAATGGGGATAACCACCGATCGGTGACGTGAGCATCGATGGCGGGTGGCTGGCGGCCAAGGTTGGCCGTCGACTCAGTGGGCTTGACTCGTCCGGGGATCACCGTGGTAAGACGGCAGGGTGGACTCCACGGTGGGGTAACTCTCCTTTACGAAGTACATGCCCCAAACATGTGTCGCACGCTTGATGTCAGTAAATCTGCAGAAAAGAATAAACGTGGATTGGACCAACATTTGACTTTGGGATGATCGGGAACCCACCAAGACTTCACTACAAGGGCACTCGTGAATTTGCTGGACGTTGCTGCAGTCCATACGAAGTCACAGTCCTTCGTGGGTCAACACATGAATCACCAAAGAATTCAAGGAATTTGTCCCAGGTTCGATGACGTGTCAACCGCAGCCATGCAAGATGAAGCGTAGCACTATAAACGCTACGAGAGGTGCAAGTCAGAAGCTCGGGTGCAGTGGGCGGCGCTTAATGGCTTCAGAGCACAGCAAAATCGTCAATGTTGGCTCAAGCCGTCGCGGGATGGGGCATGTTGAAATAGAAATATTTGTATGTTTCCATTAAACGTAGGTGGGTATTATATATTAAGAATACATTCTAGAAGATTTACTTGCAAGAAAAGAAATGCATAAAATTGTAAACTTTCTAACTTCTAAAGATAAGATTCTAAATCAATCTTCCAAATATGATAGTGCCCTATATTTGCGTGATACACCCCCCTCAAGTGGAAGAGTTGAGATGGCAAACCTTCAGCTTGACTCGTAAAAAGGCAAAACATGCTTTAGGAAGAGCTTTGGTGAAAGTATCAGTGAGTTAGTGAGCTGTGGAGATAAACTGCACACTGAACTATCGTTGGGCGAACGATCACGGACAAAGTGAAAGTTAATTTTAATATATTTGGTACAAGCATGGAAAACCGGATTTGCAGATAGATAAGTGGCACCAATATTATCGCACCAAAGGATGGGGGGACCTTGAAGAGGGAACCCAAGATCTTGAAAGAGTGACTCAAGCCAAATGAGTTCGGCTATAGCATCGGCAAGAGCTTTATACTCATACTCTCTGGAGGAATGCTCTACGGTTCGTTGTTTTCTGGAACTCCTAGATATCAAGTTAGAACCAAGAACCGCATACCCTCTGATTGACTTCATGTCATCAGAGCTACCACCCCAATCTGCATCAAAAGAGGCTTGTAAGCGAGTATCATTGGATTGAGAAAGAAGCTAACCATATGACCCTCTGTGTTTAAGATAGCACAAGATGTGTTTCACCATTTGCCAGCAGTCTTTAGCCGGTGCATGCATGAATTGACAAGCTTTATTAATAGCAAAGGAGAGATCCAGTTGTGTCAACGTCACATATTGGAGGACAACAACTATAGAATGATATAAGGTAGGACTAGACATTAGAGCACCCCCTTTCTCAGATGGTTTTGTAGTCATTGGCCATAGTAATTTGGATAGGCTTGCACTCAGACATGCCAACCCAGTGAGAAGATCATCAATATAACATCCTTGGGAGAGAACTAGCCCGTAGAGTGAGAGACGGCCTCTATCCCAAGGAAAAAGTGGAGCAAATTGAGATCTTTAATTGAGAACTCTGCAAATAATTTATGAAAAATTGCACTGATAGTAGAAGATGCATTACCTATAACCAGAGTTTCATCAACATAAATCAAAAAATAAATGACATCAGTGCCTTCCTGATAGATAAATAATGAGGGATATGTTTGTGACGCTGAGAATCCTTAATGAAGCAAAAACTATGAAAGTCATTGAAACCAGGCTATTGAAGCTCTTTAAGACCATATAGAGAACAATGCAACTTGCAAACATAGTCCCGACAAGTTAGGTCCTCAAACCCAGGGGCTGCTCCATGTACACCTCTTTAGAAAGAACCCCATGTAGGAAAGCATTGTGCACATCTAATTGTCGCCCTTGCCACCTTGAGAGATAGTAAGAGATAATATGGAGCGAACAATGGTAATTTTCACAACTAGACTGAAAGCTTCCGTATAATCCAAGCATTGTTGCTGATGAAACCTTTGGTGACCAAGCGAGCTTTATAGCGCTCAAGACTACCATTCGCTTTATGCTTAACTTTGTTAACCCACTTACACCCAACGAGGTATATGGAGGAATTGCGAGGGACCAAAGACCATGTTTCATTTTTTAAGAAGGCATCAAATTCATTAATTATGACTACATGCCACTCAAGGATTTTGTTGGCTTAGTGAATGAGGTTGGTTCGATGGGGGTGGGTGACTGTATTAATTGAGGAGGATGAGAGTAAAGCTGCATGGTGTGGGTGCGTGTTGGCCTACGTGGGGGCGGCGGCAATGGTGGTGGAGAGGATGATGAGGAGGAGGAATGATAAAGGTTATGGAGGTGCTTGGTTCTTAAGGCGGGGAGATGGATGAATCAATCAGTAGTAGACGACATTAAGGGTGCCGATGGAGGAGTATGTGATCTCACTGTATTGGTAGGAGGAGGAATGCTAAAAGGAGCCGAAGCCCACAATACCAAGATAGGTGTAGGAAGTGATGAATGAGGTGATGGCCGAGAATGGAAGGAGTTGCAAAGGGAAAACATGTTTCATCAAAATGAACATGTCGACCAATGTATAAATAATTAGTGACAGGGTCAAGGCAGCAGTACCTAGTGTGAGAGAGACTATATCCCAAGAAAATACGAGGAGTGAAGTGGAAATCCATCTTATAGGCATTATAAGGACGTAGATATTTGAAATAGTGAGACCCATAGATTTTTAAAAAGGAATAATGTGGAGGATGATTGTCAACCATCTAAAAAGGGGAAACACGATTATTGACCTTGGACAGCGTCCGATTGATGAGGTGGACCGTCGTTTCAAATGTGTAGTGCCAATATTGATGAGGGACAGAGCCATGAGCTAATAATGTTAAACTGGTTTCAACTATGACGATGCTCAACCGCCCCTTGTTGTTCATGGGTATAATGGGGCGAAAATGCGGCAAGCAATATCAATTTTTGAGAAAAGGGAGGGGAGGACACGAAATTCCCTACCACAGTCTGTTTGAACGGCTTTTATTTTTTTGTGAAAAGTGGCATTCGACAAGAGCTTGGAAAGTAAGAATAACAGAGTAAACATTTAACTTTGCTTTAAGAGGATAAAACCAAATAAATTTGGTGCAATCATCAACAAAAATAGTGAAATAATGATGACTATCAGCTGAAACCAAATGAAAAGGACCCCAAGCATCACTATAAATTAAATTCGACAAAAACAAACTACGAGTTGGAGACAATTGTAAAGATTGACAACTAGCCTTGCTTAATTGATAGGCTACACACAACTGACTCAACGGTGTTGACCGACATGGCAAGGATGGCCAAGACATTGATGCCATCCATCTATGGAAGTCCGTTCCACAATAATGGCAATAAGCATTGAAGGTTGTTGCGGTATGGTGTAAAGACCAACTTTACTCGAGCTGGAAAGAAGAACCGCCTTGGTCACTAGATCCTTAACAAAAGAGTGGGTAGGATAGAATTCAAAGAAGACATTGTTGTCAGATGCAAATTTTTGAACTGAAAGTAAACACTTCAAAATATCAAGGACATGAAGAACATCATTTAAACGTAAAAAGATTTGAAGTAGAGGAGGGAATAGAAGAAGTACCAATATTAGTGATTTTGAGACCCTTACCATTTCTAATGTGCAATTGTTCCAATCCATTATAAGCTTCGTAGGAAGAGAGGGATTGTATATCAAGCATGACATGGTGAGAGACACCCATGTTGGGCTACCAAGATAGAGTGTTGGTAGGTGTAGGTAAAAGAGGGGGAAGGGCATGGATTAGATTGGCATTGGTAGAGTAAGAGGGTTGATAAGATGAAGTAGAAGATGGGGTATGTGTAGGTGGTGGGTGATAAGGCATACTTAGAGGGCGATAGTAACATGTGGCAACAATGTGATTTTTACTTTGACAAATGGAACATAATAAATGACCTTGTTGAAAACCACGGGCACCATGACCACGAGCAAAGCAACCATCTTGACCCCAACAACCTCTAGATTGACCACGGCTAGAGAAAGAGGAACTAGGAAGGGTGGAGGCATTTCATTGAGCAGAGTTGGCTATAGTAGAATTAGCTTGAGAGGAAGGCTCGGAGATCTACAACTTTTAGAAGGCCTTAATGCTCTCATGACTAAGGAGGAGACTTTGCAGGTCAATAACGAGAATAGATCAAAACGACCAAGTAATGTAGGAACAGTGTCGTGGTGATCAGATCAAAGACCACGCCTCCAATTCAAGAGGCCTACGTGCAACACCCATCTCATCAGCAATGAATTTAGCTCATTGGAGGAAATCAATAACTAATTTGTCCTGTTTCTGTTGCAAACATTGAAGACTGAGACGAAGAGAGAGCATATGTGTAGCGGAAGCTGAGCCAAATGAGGCATTGAGAACATCCCATATGACTTCACTAGTTGGTTCACCAATAATTAGAACTAAATCGATTCTAAGAGGGATGCAATTAGAAGATTCATAATGGAGTATCCTGTTGTCGCTAAAGAGCTGCTTGGGCTACATCAAGGGGACAAGTTGTGGTTCCATCAACATGACCGTAGAGGTTTTGTCTCTTGAGAAACTGGATAACTTGTGCTTTCCATAGCAAGTAATTGGATGCTATGAGTTATAGAGAAAGGAAGTGGTGAGCAGATAGCAATGGAGGAAGTGTAGAAAAGGGGTTTGTAATGGAAGTTATGATGGTGGCGGTGGCAGGATCTAGAGTCATGCCGACCACCCTTGGAAGGGAAAAAAAAGGGGGCAGAAAGGTAGGGTTGAAAAGGGGCATTAGCCTTAGATGGCTCTAATACCATGTTGAAATAGAAATTATTATATGTTTCCATTAAATGTAGGTGGGTATTTATATACCCACAAGTACATTCTAGAAAATTTACTTACAATAAAAAAAAAAATACATAAAATTGAAAACTTTTCAACTTCTAAAGATAGGATTCTAAGATTGCGTTTGGTCCAGCTTTGCAAATGGACTTTGAGTGTAATGCAAATGCTAAAAGTAAAAGCCATTTGGGGAAATGCAAATTGTGTTTGGTTAAAACCTCTTTACAAATGAACTTTGAGTTGAATGTGTGTTTGGCAAAAAACTTTTGTAATTGAAAAATGACCAAACCCTTCGTCGGATTGGCAAAGGGCTATGGCCACTGACGAGCTAGATTCGGTGCCTACGATTGTCGGTCGAGGTCGCCCAATGTTGAGCAACCCTCGGCAAGGGTCACACAACCCAGGCGACCACCGCCTAGGTGTTGCGAGGGTCGCTCAACCAACGGCCGCCGTCACGCGACCCTTGCAACACTTAGGCGAGGGCCACCTAAGGCCGCGAGATCCAAGCGATAGTCACCTAGGTTGCACACCGCCTAATTCACGCGACCCTCACCAAAGGTCGCCCAATGTCAGGCAACCTCGACTGACGGTCGCCAATGCTAGATCTGGCTCGTCAGCAATCGTAGCCCTTCACTAGTCCGGCGAAGAGTTTGGTCATTTTTAATTTTTTTTTTTTTAAAAAAAAAAAACTAATGAAGGACACGAATTTTGAATTTTGAAAAATTGATAAGGGTAGTTTTGAAAAAAAAATGAGTTTTAGCATTTAACTAAATGCTGAAAACTCAAAATTAGTCCCTATTAATATTGAGCTTTCAGTCTTCCCAATGCTAACTTTGAAGTGAAAGTTCCTTCAAAATATATGTCAAACAATTCAGTATTTTTCCAAACGGCTTTGGAGGCTAAAAGCCCCTTAGAAGTATTGAACTAAACGCACCTTAAATCTTCCAATTTCTAAAGATAAGATTCTAAATCAATCTTTCAAACCGATAGCCCTAGATCCGGTTGATGGAGTGGCAGCTTGGCATCGGGCCGTCAAGCATAACAGGTAGTGCCACGGCAAGTCGTCCCGGGTCAGTGCAAACGACAGGTTTGTGGCGGGAGTAGCACTCGTCATCACTCACGTCGGGCTCAGCAACACAGGGCGGATAGGGACAACAACTCCTCGTCGTGGTTCGGCTCATGCAACAGCAACTCAGTGTCGACGGCAACGAAGATAGAGAATGGGCAACATCGGGTGCCACAGCGAAGCCGGAAGTAGGGCTCGACTCACGTCGACAGTAGCAGCACCACAAGAGGGGCGTCTCCGCCAAGGCTTGGCCAAGAGATCCTTTTCATTCTCTCCCTCCCTTTTCTCACGTATCTCTCAACAAATATAATGCAATATTTCTTCAATAATATGTGAACTTTAGCCACTGTGATTTAAGGAGAAAACTATAGAAAGCGTAGCCTAAATCCCATGCTCTTGTGAGGTCAGTCCAACTTAAAACCGTTGACTGACAGAACCTTTCACTCAAAATCCATCCGCCAGTCCGATGACTGCAACTATTAATGGAAATGCTTATAATATTTATATGCAATTAATATTTTTGTTTAGAAATCGAGGGCGATCCCTAATATTTTATGTAATGAATTAATGAATGGATGTCAAAATTTAAATGTCAATACTAGGAAATGCCACCAATTCTTTATCAATATTCAAGGCCTTCAATTGGCCCATCACTCACAGATCCAAAATAAGATTACGGATTGGGTTATCAAAGTCCAAATTCAAAATACCCTCTCCTCTGATTGGATCTCTAGCCCACCCCCAATTATTTGGGATTAAATATGTTCTGAAGTTCATTTGATGTATCTCTCAATTTTTTATTATGGATAATGAATGGAGCTCTTTTTTGAAAAAAAAAATTAAAATTAACTTCGGCGAAGTATAAATCTACATTAAGCGAGCAAAAGAAATGCTAGATTTACAAAAGTATCTTACTAAAACCCTTTCATCAAATGATGTGACAAATTTCACATCATTACCTTCTTTGAAACTACGACAAAAGAATTCCACGTGACCCTGTAATTTTTTCTAGAAGATTTCCTAGTTTATATAGCTTACTTGGACACAAGTTTAACGGGTTACGTCCGAAAGCCTGCGCATTCTATTTCTGGAAACCATTTCACGTACGAAAAGCGATCGATTTCGCGTACTAAAATCGTTTGGCGCATGATGTCGTGCATGGCACGAAAGCTTTCGTTGCAGAGGAGAAAGATCGGACGTCGGGCATGGAGGTCAAAGTGGTTTCCAGGCCATGCAAATTTAGATATTAGCCGTTTAGGAAAAAAACAGTCGACAAGTAACAATTTTCCCCTCTGCCCTCTCTCGATTCAGAAAAACATGGAGAAACGGAAGGCCAACCCTAAATCGCGTGAGCTCACAAGATAAGCACCCATGGTTTTTCCCTCCAAGCTCACCATCTCTCTCTTGAACATTCAAGAAACCAGACTCTCTCTCTCCCTCTCTTCCCTCCTCTGAAAAGGAGAAGGAAAAGAGACCCTGCAATCGACCGACCAACCCTCCCTTCTCTTCTCTTCACTGATCTGATATCTCTCTCTCTGCATTTGTGATCTTGAATCTTTTCCTTTTTCTTCGCACGGCGGAGAAGATGGAGTTTAGGCTCTGGCTGGTCTGCCTCTTCCTGGCCATGGCCGCCCTCGCTGAGTGCTTCCCCCAGGACCACACGAGGATTGGCCTCGTGCGCCACCCCGCACTGGGTGAGTGTGACGGGTTGGACCTCGAGCCCGAGATGGACTCCGAGATCAACCGGCGTCTGCTGGCGGCAAACCGGCGGTACATCAGCTACAGGGCGCTGAAGAAGAACTCGGTCCCGTGCAGCCGCCGTGGCCACTCGTACTACAACTGCTCCAGGATGAAGAGGGCCAACCCTTACAAGCGCGGGTGCAGCGCCATCACGCGTTGCAGGAGGTTCACTGGCTAGGGGAGAAAAACATACGAAGCGAAAACAGAATGATCTCTGATAAATTATTATTTGGTTAAATGAATATGGATAAATTATGTCGCGTTTTGCTGGCTATTTCTCCCCATGTTCCTTCTGAGTTATAAATGATGGGTCGCCTCGCTCTTTTCTTCTTTTTCAATAATTTTAATTTTTCGGGGTTATAAATAAACCCTAATTTATTATCTTTGAGGTGGGGGGGTGGCGGATGTGTTTGTCTATGTTTCCTTTGGGCATATTGTCCGATTGATTTTATGTCGTCTCAATGCTGTGTACGTAATTATGTGGAGGAAATAATATGGGCCGGAAGCCTAGAAATATTGGGTGTAAGTTGCTGAAAGGGTAGAATTTTAGATGATTGGTTAGGTTTTAATTTAATTGTCTTCCTTTCTTTCTCTGTTTTTGTGGTGGAATTTCTCTTGTAGTTTTTGTTTTAGAGCATTAAATTCATTGCCTAGTCCCTAACTTTCATGCTTGCATGTCTCCTCTTCCATGCAAAGCAACGTACATATATATGCAATTGGGTTTCTTTTTCCCAATATATATTCAATACATGTGAATTCAGCGTATTATAGCAATTAGATCATGTTGGTCTCATGTGAGATCTAAAAAATAAAAGACCGTAATGTTCTTGAGCTTGCGTGAATCCAGTGCACCTTAAATTTTTCCTGGTTTTAGACGGATCTACAGTCAGGTAACGAAGGCGTCCCCTTTTGCGTTCTGCATTTCTGGTAGTTTGTTCATCAAGATGATGCGTGCATTTGGGCATAGTATGACATCTGCCGAGGAAGCATGGACGAAACCCTTGGACTGATCTTCTGAACATTTGAAAATTTTGTCAATGTGAGATGAGTGTTGAAGTTCTTGAAGACCATTAGAGGAGATGTTCGTACGCGCCTTTTCGATTTCCACGGCGGAATATACACGGCACCTTTGAAACTCGTTGACATGGAAAGTTCCTTTGCTTGCTTCTCTTTCCCTCCTCTCCTCTCCCTATTCTCTCACTTCGTTCTTGCACAAAGAAGCTCGCTCAGCAACTGCTGCTTAGCCGCTTCATCGCCCGACCTCGTTGCCATCACAATACACAATCTTGCAGCTGCTGCCACGACCCCTCCTCGCCGCCACACATCACCAAGCCTCAAACACAGTCGTCTCTCTCTGTCTCTCCCCATCAAACAAGCGCTTGGTCGACATTGACATGCTGCCAGTAGTCAAGGCAAAGTCTGGCCTGATCTTGATGAGTACTCCAGAGAGAAATAGAAACGGGGATGAGAGAAAACGAGAGACAGATGCACCGTGGTGGTGATGGCAGCGGCGGCAATCCCGAAAAGGTAAAAGCTCATGGTGGGCGACCATTAGCCACGGTGAAGAGCAACCTCTGGGTTGCCAAGGTCACAGGCACGGGGGCAGGGCGTCATGTTTAGGTGAGTGGCACTGATTATAGGAAAAGTAACAGATGATTATAGAGGAGGTAGCAGATGAAAAGGAAGATAAAGGGAAAGGAAAAGAAGATCGAAGGAGGAGGAGGAAAGAAAAAGAGGCACAGCTTCCACCTTCGGACACTACATATAAATGCTTTGGTTTGCGTTGATATACTTACCAAAAAAAAAAAAAAAAAAAAAAACAAACTGAGTTCACTCATAAAAATATAAGCAATGACTCAAATTACAAATGTGATACATACATAAAAAGAATGCTCACAACTTGCCACTCTATTTCTACATATCAATGAACTCCATAAAAATAAAAACGTCATATTTTTTATCAAATAAGAAAACATATTATGTGAATTTCATTCTAAAAAGTGGGCTCAAATTTGTCACACGACAATCTTTAAGTAGTCTAATGCAAATCCTATATGGCATATTAGATGCACGCAATTTTTTTCTTTGGGGGTGGGGAGAGAAATCTAAGCAAGTTAACCTAGTTAAAGTTGCAAGTAAAAAATCACTAGCGTGAGAATCTTTTTTAGGGTTTGTATTTTTTCGGTAACTAAGATGGAGGATCCTAAGGAGATGCAATGGATGAAAGGTATGTTTGGTTCAACATACCCAAGGGGCTTTCAGCTTCCAAAGCTCGTTGGGGAAATGCTAGACCGTTTGACAATCATATATGCTAGGGACTAGTTTTGAGCTTTCAACATTTGGCCAAATGCTAAAACTTTTTTTTTCCAAAATTATCATCACTCATTTTTCAAATTTCTTATTTTGTCGTCGTTATTATTTTTTTAAATGCCAAAATACTGCTAAAAAAATCAAATTTACATAAATGCCAAAAATATATATATTGGTCTTTTAAAAAAATTATTTATATATTTGATTTTTTTAGCATTATTGTCAAAATTTATATTTAAAAAGTTACATACATTATTTTTTTTCAATTTTAAACAAATAAAAATTTAAAAAAAAATTCCTACAAAGGGTATGGTCTTTTTTTATATATATATATATATATATATATATATATATTGATTTTTTAGCATTATTTTCAAATTTATATTTAAAAAGTTGCATACCTTATTTTTTTCAATTTTAAACAAATAAAAATTAAAAAAATTTGACAAAATATTTTATATTTTTCTTTTAAAAAAATTATATATGTGTATTTGATTTTTTTAGCATTATTGTCAAAATTTATATTTAAAAAGTTGCATACATTATTTTTTTTTTCAATTTCAAGCAAATAAAAATCATAAAATTCCGATGAAGGATTTAGTCTTTTTTATGTAAAAAAATTATATATGTATTTGATTTATTTAGTATTATTGTCAAAATTTATATTTAAAAAGTTGCATACATTATTTTTTTCAATTTTAAACAAATGAAATTAAAAAAAAAAAAAGCTAATATTAATCACCTAAAGGGCTTTTCAAATGTGTTTTCTAGCAAATGGCATTTCTCTCAAGATATTTCTCAAAGCATAGTTTACCAAACGGCCTTTGCATTTGCCTAAAGTCCTTTAGGCTAAACTATTTTGCATTTTCCCAATAGGCTTTCAAAATGCTGAACCAAACGCACCCGAAGATCTTCTTCTTGAGCAAAGGTTACTTCACCTTCACTACCGTATTAATTAAATGTGACTGCAATGTTGAATATTATATTAAATGTGATTGAGTGTTTTGCCCTTAAACGTGTTCATCACGTTGAAGCCATTCGACAAGGAATTATCATTTCACCTTTTACTATTTTGCTCTTCGCTCTTAAAAGTGGAATAGAGTGTTCATTACGTTGAAACGATTTCACACGAGTTGTCATTTCACATTTCATTGTTTTGCTCTTCTTTATCGTAAATGTGGAATTAAATCTTCATTACATTGAAGCGATTTCACAACAAGTTGTAATTTCATCTTTCTTTGCTCTCCAATGTAGAATAGAGTGTTCATTACGTTGAAGCGATTTCAAAATAAGTTGTCATTTGACCTTTTACTATTTTACCGTGGAATAGAGTGCTTGTTACAACAAGTTGTAATTTCATCCAATCTGGTGGATGCTCGTCAAAAAGATATTTACCAGCTTTTTTCTCTTTTCAACAGGCCGAGTTTCGACAAACGCCTTCACGTGCGGTGCTTCCTCAAGCACATGACGCAGATCAGAAAGGAGGGGATGCGCGCTCCTGACGTTGATTTCAATCAACTCGGAACGGCTTCCTCAACCTGACTCGGACGCGACCTCACCGTCACGCCTTGCCAGCCACAGGCGAGGCCGTCGTGGCCCTCGCCAAGATCCTAGCGAGGGCGACCTCCGTTATTTTAACTCTTGTATTTCTAGCTTGCAGCTGCTCGGACACGGCACTTTAATTGTGAAGAAATCGGATGGCTGGTCCAAGGTGCCCTATCGCTTGCCATGTGTATAGCAGTCGGTTCTAAGAGGCCTCCGGATGAAAAAGGATATCAGAGTGACCATGGATGATTTCGTGGAAGCCCTCTAAGGAATGAGTACTTTAATTGGAGTTTCTTCCGCCGAAAACTTGGAAAGGGTAGGTTGATTTTTTGTCCTGGAGTTCCAGTTCAAGATAAATAGTTTTGATCAAATAAGAAAATGAATAATATGTGAATTGAATTCTCATGAGTGGGCCCGAATTTGGAAGAGATTATGAAAAGATAATATGTGGACTTAAGTGTTAATATGCGATCCTGCTGATGCCACCACGACCCCTCCTCGCCGCCACACAATCACCGAGCGTCGACCCCAGTTGCCTCTCTCTCTCTCTCTCTCTCTCTCCGCCCCAACAAACGAGCGCTTAACGTTGGCATGCCGCCGGAAATCAAGACAAAGTCCGGATTGATCGGCTCTAGAGAGAGAGAAGCACGCTGCGGTGGCGGTGGCGGCGGCGGCGGCGGCAGTAATCCCCGGTGGCGACCATGGTGGACGACCATTAGCCACGGTGAGGAGCGACCTCTGGGTTGCCGAGGTCACGGTCGCGGTGGCGACATGGATTTGTGAGTGGCACTGATTATTGGAAAGAAAGTAGCTGACGAAAATGAAGATGAAGGTAAAGGAAAAGAAGATCGAAGGAGAAGGAGAAGGAGAAGGGGGAAAGAAAAAGAGGCGCAGATTCCACCTTCGGACACTACATATGAATGCTTTGATTTGTGTTGATATAGTTATTAAAAAAAAATTAAGTGTTTATATAGTTACCCAAAAAAATTTAAGTTCAGTCATAACTATTTGTTTAAGAAATGACTCAAATTACTAATGTGACACATACAGCATGAAAAAAGAATGATCAGGACTTGCCGCTCTAGTCATAACACATCGATGAATTCCATATTAAATCATATCAGAGTAAATTTCATATAAAAATATACTTTCATGCTACAACGGATCTTTATTTATTAAGAAAAAAATTGTTTCTAATGGCACTTTCAATTGGCTGTATAACACATAGGCATCTCTTTTTCTTTTCTTTTTTTGATCAGAACACATATAATCAAGTTGCCTATATATAACACATATAGGCAACTTGACTGGCATAATTTATGGCATCAGAACAATTCTAGATATAACTCATCTAATGATTTTGTTGGTCATAACGATACACTTAAACTCATTAATCAGACTCATGAAGCAATGAAGCTGCATAGTATAACCATAGTATGCGTAGTTGAAATTCTACAAAAAGTTGCCATATCTACGAACGCGTAGTCTCGCAAGAAAATTGAAAGCTTCCCCAGCTCAGCGGAGTGACTGTAATGCACGTGTCGGTACGATCGGGAACAACAAGTTGATAGAACAAATGAACCCATAAAAATTAGTCAAATTGACAATAATTGTCCCAGTAGGTTCTCTCAAACAAAAAGACAATCTCTAATTTGCAAAGACATATTATTCTCTATGCAGGACCACATATGTTTTGTCTCAAGTTTTCGTAATTATATCAACACAAGCTGAAGTTTCCACATATAGTATCCCGACGGTGAAATTTGGATTCCAATAGTGGATAATGTAAAAATTACTTATTTAAAACTTCAATAAAGAGGTCGACCCTTTTTTTTTCCCATCATTTGATACAAGGCATATATCCTTTTCAAAAAAATTCCATGAATGCATACTTATATAGAGAGAGAGAGAGAGAGAGAGAGTACATTTTAACTTTTGCATCTATTTCTAGCATCCCCATTACAACTTTGCACCCTTATTAAGCGGGGTATTCCTCAGAACTTTCGTGGAGGTCAACATCTTTCTATAAACGAGATGATTAGAAGAACAGTATAAGAAAAATTCATTTTGTCCAGGGGTGGTGTCCGCGGAGGCGTAGTGGAGGACAAACCGCCTCGCCCCGGTCCCATACCGGACGGGGACAAAGGCGCAGGGGGATGGGAACGTGATCCTCGTCCACTTTGCTGCTTGCCCATCGCCTGTCCGCGTCAGACTAAACCTTGCCACCGACGGTCGGCGAACGTGGTAATTCTTGACACAACACGACACGATAATTTGAGTCGGGCATGACACGAAATTAAGCGGGTTTTGATTGATTCTAATCGTGTTTGAATCAATTTCATGTTGACTTGAGATGTGGGATCGATAATATTCTTGTGTTCGTGTTTTGAATTCATTAGACAAGATTGATTTCATGATGGCAAATTGATTTCTTGTCATGGTTCAATTTCATGTTGACTTGAGATGCTGGATCGATAATATTCTTGTGTTTGTGTTTTGAATTCATTAGACAAGATTGATTTCATGATAGCAGATTGATTTCTTGTCATGGTTCGGGCATATAACCATGTCAATCCATCAATCCATTATTAAATCATGCTACATGGGTTCTATCGTGTCATCCCATTAATTTTCAAGTTATGTTACATATTAACAACATGATTGACATTCTTACCTTTTCCCAAAAAAATAAATAAATAAATAACATGATTGACTAATTGTGTCACGTTCAAATTTACTTGTTCTATTGTAAATTCATATGTCATCACAATGTGAACACGAACACAACCCACCTCTAATGAATAGTTCCTCCATCTGCCAACTGGATATTGCGAAAATTATCAAAAGAAGTTCTAAATCTATTGTAATTTTTCCAATTCAGTCCTAATCCATCTGAGTAATTTTGGTCGATCACGCTATTGTGAACAATGGCTAGTGCCATCTATCCAACCAACGCGATGTGAATAATTTTTTAATAATATATTTTTTTTGAATTTTGTATTACTTTTTTTCTTTGAGAGAGAGAGATGAAAAAAGAAAAATTAATAAAAAAATTCAGAAAAAACATATATTATTAAAAAAAAATTGTCCAATTGGCATCACCCAATGTCAACCACGAAAAATTAGTCAAATGAACTAAATTGGCATAATTACGAAATATTTAGTATTAAATTAGAAAAAAAAAAAATATGATTGAATTGAAAATTTTATAAGAAGTTTAAGATTTTTTTGGTAATTTTTCCACTTGATATTTAGTTGTATTACATGGGATGTACTCTATTATGTTAACCCTTTAATATTTGAGTCGTGCACGTATCGTTAGATCAATTGATCTTGTCGAGTTTGAACTGTCCCGTTTTGTAGTAAATTCATGTGTCACCACGACATAAACACAAACACAACCCGCTAACACGATTCGCCTAGTGAATGGTCCCTCCGTCCTTTGCACAAAAGGATTGTCGCTAACGTAGTTTTGACATTTCAATCCGACTTTTAGAGGGTCAATTTGTAGCTGTTCGAAATTGCATTTCCATTCCCAAATGAATTGTAAATTTTCACGCCATGTAATGTCTGGTTCCAAAAACTGCGTCGAGTCGCAATTCGCGAAGTTGCTACTTGCTCCCAATCAAGATCGCAAGTGTCGAGTTTCAAAGCAAAATCAAGGCGTATTTATTTTAATGTTTTTTGTTACAAGATAAGATGTGATCTCGACATTTTCACGTTTATAATATTGCTGATGTGCGCAGATCACATCGAACAACGACCCTTGCTTTGACGTGCAATTATTGCTCAGCATTTCTTTAATCTCGCCGTCGTCGGCACCGAAACCCTAGAACGCTTTCTTTGGCATGGAAGGTTGCTTGCTGAATTTATTTCTATTTTTTTTTTTTTCATTTTTCAGTGTTTTTAATGAAAGGAAGTTGATAGCTCTTAATCAATTGGCACGTTGTTATGGCTCATTAAATTATTTTTCTAATGAATTTCACATTTAGATTCGCATATTTTGTAGCTCGAATCGCGTAAATGTACATTTATCTTTGACCTATACATGGGCTAAAATAAATGGAAACACAAAATAATATATTTCAGGTTAATACCTTTTGAATCTCAAGTTGGTACATCCGGAAGTTAATTTCTTCTAACAAAAAATTAAAGATCGGTACCAATTGAAATGTTTACTTCAAGCTAATTTTCGCCTTGCGAAACTATCCAAACCGATTCCTCTAACCTAAATTCACCATTTGATATTCCATTATAGTGCACATGTGTCGACACATAGACAAATCTAACATGGAAAGTGACGGGTTTAATATGAAAAATCCACTTTTGTTGGCACGTATGAATTTGACAGAGGGTGGATTTAGATAAGGGGTGCTTGTTTTAGAAATTTTATGAGATAAAACTTAATTCAAAAATTGTGTATGAAAAAGTTTTGGATGAATGGGCCATGGTGTTAGTTTTGGAAATTTTTTATAGTACGAAAAGTAATTTCAGGTGAATACGTTATGAGCAGTGATTTGATATTTATAATAATGTTTTATCTAAAAGTTTTGCACCTAGGAAGTCCGTTCCATGGGACCCAGGAGCTCATCGTTTATCACGCGTAATCGTACACGACTGCGCATTGAAAGCTTCCGCGATTTTTTCCTTATTGTATTCAATTTTTCCGCCTCATTTAATTATTCTTTTCAATTTTGCCCCCGGCAAGCGTTCCTTTTTCAACGATTCTCGGATGCGAAGGCCGATTGTAATAAATTAATATAAGATTTTCCAGTCAATGGCATTAAATAATTCCACTATCAGCTTGTCATTGTCAGGTGCTCAATCGATGCACCAAATCACGTATATTATTTTTTTTTCATTTACCTTATCATCAAATTATGTAAATTGAGTTCACACATGAATATGGATCATGGCACTTTTTTAATTGGGATCCTGCCTTTTGTCTTAAGTAAATTACTTCAAAGCTGACAAAAATTGATCCCACGTAATGACGTGATTTTTACGATCCTTCACGTAATCATTCAATTAGTATCTAGTTCGATTTAGATTTTCAGGAAACCTAAACCGAACTGAACCAGTTGAGTGTGCATTAACATTAAATTGAATTGCGCCCCCAAATAAATATAACTTGAATCGAAGACTCATTTTGGTTATGTTTTCTTTTTTGAAATATTGAAAAAAGATTTAGTGAAAAAGAAGAAAAATTATGTGAATTGTAATATTAAGAAGATGAACAATTTTTAGTTTGATTTAGTTAACCAAACATAACCAAAACTATCCAAACTAGTTTTATCATATTATGTACGTAATTTCCTATCAAGAACAGTCTTCTTTCATTATTCAAACCAAAACCCAAATCCTAAAAACGTATGAAAATTCAGTTCAAATCAGTTTGGTTTTTTTTTATTATTCGACACCCCTATCGATGGGAGGCTAACCCATTTGGCTGTTGGTCAAAATTAAATCCTCAAAATGAAATCTTTTCAATTCTTTCAATAAGGTTCTTGAATTATTTCTAAATATCTTTTTTGTTTGGACTTATCATATATCTATATTACAAGTTACTATGTCTGTTATGTTTTATGCACAGGTAACGAAACCTTACTCTTTTACTCACACATTTTCACCTCTCACCCAAGCTCTTGAGAAGGTGGGGAATCGAATTATCCACATGTTCTTTCCTCAATGGGAAGGGTGGCCACTAATTATTTTCTAAATGTTAGATATAACTTGTTTGATCAAACATGGGAGAGAGTCACTGCAAGCCCTATATCATTGTGAAATATGCAATGTAATCTCTAAATGTTCAACCCCACTAGAGTCAAATCAATCCTTCTATATGATTTACATATGTCAAATTAATCATTCTGCACAATTCATATATTTTCATACATATTCACACCTTCTAGATAATATGATTGACTCATCACGTCAAAAATCTAACGAGATATTAGTGAACCGCACCTACATGTGTCATGTCATTGCGCATCACATGCAACAATTTTCAAATTGTGCAATTTTTCTCTCATATTGACAAAGTCAAATGGCTTTCAACAAATGTGTCCTTCTCTGCAAAGGACATAGTCCTTGAATTATTCCTAACTGTTTTTTTGTTTTGTTTTGGTTGTTGTAAAACTTACTCTCTCGCTCATGCATCCCCGCTTTCCACCTCCCTCTTCCTAAACGGAAAGGGTGGTTATGGGGGCAACCTTAATGACTATTCCTAAATGTTTCTTGTAGTTTTTTTTTTTTTTTTTTTTAATTTGATCAAACGAATGAGATAGTCACCACAAGCCCCTACATCATCAACACATGTAATGCGATATATAAAATTTTAATTTATTCGAATCTAGTCCATCGATTTTCCCAAATAAAGCCAAATTAGTCCTGCATAATTCACAAATTTTCATACGTAATTCGTGTCTTCTGGATAACACGATTGGCCTCATCACCCCCTACGTCCCCACAACCTAGCTATCCATAAATGGACCGCACCAACTCGGATCACATAATTGCGTATCCCATCCAATAATTCTCGGATCGTTTCCTCCTCTATTTCTTTCTTATAAAATTGACAAAAGTCAAACATCTTTCTGCAATGTGTCCTTCTCTGCAAGGATCCACTTGTCTTGCGCGCATTAAATGGGGGAGGAATTGTAATTATCCACAAATACGGGTCCTGACAGGTCAAAGACCCTCTGAAAATTCACACCCTCTCGCCCAACCACCCACCACCATCCGGAATGCAATGGACTTGCCCCACCCGTGGGGGGAGCTCCCCTCCCCTGCTCCGCGGCCCCACCGTATGGGCATGCGCCCGCACGGATCGGACGGCCGCGGTTGGCCGCCGTCTGGACCCGGAAACGTGATCCTAGCGAGGGCGCTGTAGGCAGCAGTGCTCTAGTTCCAATAGGGACAAAGATGGAGTCTTGGCTTAGTCTGCAAGTGATTCTTTCTCTCTCTCTCTCTCTTTCTCTCTCTCTTAGAGGGCATTTGGTCAGAGAAACGGATGATGATTGATGATGGGTCGCTTTAATTTATTCCCCACTTTTGCAAAAATTTTAATTTTTTAATGAGGTAAGTTCTTGAATTGAAAAAGAAGAGGTTCTTGAATTAGGGGCACAAAAAAGAAGTTCTTGAACTGAAATCAAGAAACAAGCAGAGAAAGACCAAGAAGACAAAAGTGAAATTGGGCAAGATTAGCCTTTGGGGTTGAGCTCTTTCTCTCTCTCTCTCTCTCTCTCTTTGTCTCTCGTCGTCATCATCAGCCACCTTTTGCTTTGTCTGTTTCGCTGCTGAAGCAGTTAAGGTGGCCAAGTTCATCAATTTCTTTTGTTTCTCTCTGAAGGTTGTAGATTCTTTCAGCATCTATCACTCTCTTTCTCTCTCTGGCTCTTGCTCTCTCTCTTGGTGTCGTGCTCACGAGTGCTGAGCTCTTGCTGATTTGCTGGTTTGGCTCTGCTTCCGGAACCTGGATTGGGTGGGTTAGTTACCTAATTTTAAAGGGTTCTTTGCAGTTGGTTTTGTATGTTGATCCATGCTGTCTGGGAACTTTCTTGGAAAGTTCATGTCTTACCTCTTCTTGTTTCGAGATCTTTTAAGGAGCATGAGGACTGTCCTTGGTGGGTGGCTGTCTTTTGCGCTTGACGCTCTGTGCTACAATTCTTGTGGGTTCTTGGAGACTCTTGTTGTTTTCCGTGATGCTCGCTTCTACTTGCTTCAATGTCCATGGGAAAGAAAATTCTTGTCATTTGTTGAACCTGAAATTCAGTTGTAGCCAACCAGTTGAGCCTGATTGCTTTTCAACGCTTTTGTTTGTATGATCATCTGAAAGAGAATTCTCTTTCAGTACATTTTTTTGTTCTATTGGATGGTCAGTAGAGTTGCGAATTCTCTCGCCTTTGTTTAGCAAGTGCTTCGGCATAAGACCCAGATGGTGAATCTTTTTATTTTCTCGGCGAATCTTTGATTTACTCCAATACGTTTTGATTTTTCTTAGCGTCCCGAGATCGAGTGGTTAAGAGCTGGGGTCAATGTTGAAGGCTTGAATTTCCCAATTTACTCGTGCAAGTGGGTGTTCAAGTCTATTGTCTCTCTGTTCTTGATGGAGACGTGTCACTGACCTGAATCATTCAATTGTCATGTAGGTCATCAGAATACTGCTAACGTCCCAGAGAAGACGAAGTTCCTTTGAAGAAGTCTTTTGACTCTAACTATGGATGCTAGGCCAATAAACCATCAGAAAGATCAAAAACAGATAGAAAATTCGCTTGCTGAGGTAATTCTTGAGAAACCATGCACTTGTTATGCTCTGTTTATTGAATTTTTATGGTTGATTACGATAATTTGATGCTTCCAGGTATCTAACACTGAAAAGCTGTTATGGGCATCGATCAATTTGAAAGGTCTATTGCATTCTGATGTCAAACACTTGTATCACCAAGTCTGTTCAGTTTACGAAAAGAGCATCCTGAAAGACTCTGAGCAGGCGGATTTGCAAGATATCGAGTATTCTTTGTGGAAGCTCCACTATAAGCATATTGATGAATTTCGTAAACAAATAAAGAAAGTTTCTAGTTGTATGAATTCTGAGGTGCCACAGAATGTTACCAATGCACAAAGAAGCACTGATGATTACAATGAAGGAATCAAGTTATTCTTGTCAGAAGCAACTAATTTCTACAAAAGTCTTATTGTAAAGGTACAAAGATGTCATGGAATTCCTGAAGATGCCTTGTTCCAGAGAAACAGCGGCATTGTAAATAATGTTGATCAGAAGAGGATAAAGAAATGCCAATTTTTATGCCATCGCTTCCTAATTTGCCTTGGGGATCTCGCAAGATACAGAGAGCTTTATGAAAGACCCGACGATCAAAACCGTAACTGGTCTATTGCAGCAGCTCATTACTTGGAAGCATTGACAATTTGGCCAGATAGTGGCAACCCACATAATCAGGTATATTGTCTTACTTTCGTCTATCCCTCGTAATTATTCTTGGATTCAATTTGAACTGAAAATATTCAGACATATATTGTATCGTAACCAATTAGTATTGTCTATAGTTGGCATTACTGTCGACATACGTAGGTGACGAGTTCCTTGCTTTGTATCACTGTATAAGAAGTTTGGCCGTTAAAGAACCTTTCCCGGATGCACGGAACAACCTTATGTTACTGTTAGAGAAGGTAAAATGTCTTTCTGTTTGCTCAGACACCTTTTGCCATGATAATCCTCATTCTCCAGTGTTCCTTGTGGTTCTAAATTGCTCATTACGACTATGCAGAGCAGGTCAGCTCTTTTGCATTCCCATTCTGCTGAGGCCTCATTCGATTTTTTGATACTGTCTGAAAGAAGAAAAGTTCTGACTAAGTTGCAATCTGGCAATGATGTGATGAACTGCAATTTATCTACAGAGGAAGGTGGTTGCTTAGGAGGAAACTTATGGTATCTTTTCGTCATATTGATAAGTTTCTTCTATGTAAGATCCAGGTAATAGTTCTACTGAAGTGTATTGTTATTGTGTGCATTGCTCATGCTGCGTCTGTTCTGACAAAGATAAGTTCTATGGTATCTTTGTCTTGTATTTCATCAGACTCAGAATGCTTATGTACTCTCCTTTCTTTTACTCTGTTGTTTGAGCAGTTTGGATGACTTTTTGAGAGCCTTTTCTTCTACAAAAGGACAATTGGAAGCTTTGTTAGATGTGGACAACATTAATCTAGAAGATGCGTTGGAGTCGTATCAGTTTATGGATCCAACAAGAACAGGCCCATTTCGAGCTGTCCAAGCCATTTGTGTCTTCATCTTTGTCATCCAAGACCTTCCCAAGAGCCCAGTAATGACAAACTTGGAAGACAAAAAGGAAAGGCCACCGCCCCTCTTGAGAGACCATGCTGTGATGGCTCTTTTTACATATGTGAATCGGCTCGTTGATCGAGTTATGAAGGCCAGTCCCTGGGATTCCTGCCCTCTTTTACCAGCTATTCTTGTGTTTGTGGAATGGTTGGCAAATCTACCTGAAGAAGAGGCTCTCTGTGGGGCCGATGAAAAGAGTGAAGCGGCTCTGTCGTCTTTCCATAAGAGCTTTATTTGCCTAGTAAACCTCATGCACTCTCACGTGGGCGAAGTTAAGTCTCAAGATTGTGCTCTTTGGGAAGATTACGAGTTGAGAGGCTTTGCACCTGCTGCACACACACATGTTCTGCTAGATTTCTCAGCTCATTGGGAAAATAGCACCGACTATCGAAGAGGAAAAGCGTGCCGAGCCCATCGAATTGTTATTGCTGCCATTAGGATTGCTGAGGGCTCTGGTCATCATCACAGGTGGATCCAGTATGATAAGCCGAGAAGACAATTCTATGAGCTGGAGTCAAACGAGTCTTTGGAGATGAAATGCTTGGAAAAAGATAGATCCATGACAGGTACTAGTCCAGAACTAAAAATTTCTCCAGCACAGACGAGTGAAGTCACTGAAGAACGAGGAAAAGAAGTCCTCAGAGAAAGTCCGAGAAGATCTGTTACCTTGGAGGAGGAGGAAGTCATTCTGTTCAAGCCTCTGACAAGACACAACTCGGCTCCACTTCATAATTACGTCACAAAGAAAAGAGACTCCCATGAAGAACTAATGGATCAATCAGCACCGCCTGATGAATGCTTGCGTCGTGCCACATCTTTGCTCATAGCCCAGAACCCTGTGCACAGTGAACCATCTAATTTCCAGCCCAACAACAATAGTTTCAGGCGCAATGAGCCATTCAAGCAGCAGCACCCGCCGCCGCCAATTTTTGGTGATGTGGCAAACTTCTTTCCTGCATCGTCAATCTCTACCGGTGCTGGGCCTCCCTCACTAAATGCGTGGGTCCTCAACAGAGGAAGCTTGAACGTGAATGAAGAGAAAGGGATTGGTTTGGGTAAACATCACTTACCTCCTATAGAGGAAGTAGCTTCTGAATCGCTGGCCAATCTCTCCATTACCAAAACTAGCGAGCCTCAGAACCCAGTTATTGGTTCTTGCCATGAATCCGTAATAACCCATTATCCTTCTCCTCTTCATTCCACTCCTGTGCCTTCAGCGCCTCTTTTGCCGGATGATGCTGTTTGGTTTAGCGGAGCGAATACATCTAGTTTCTCTGATCACAGGACAAATGCGACAATTGGGCTAACTGAGAATTTTCTTGACGCATCACCTGGGAAGAGCTATTCAAATTATGCTGTTCCTCTTGCCCCTAATGCTTCTAGTCTTGGTGTCGCCGGCTTTAACTATGTATACCCCATACAGTGCGGAATGAGTTCTTCAGAATGGCTCCGCCAGTTCAGAGAAATCAACAATCTCCACCAGGGCAATAATGTTCAAATGTTGAGTCCTAGTCTCCATGGCCCTGGAAACATTGGAAATGTTTATCATCTTGGTGTCCCTCAAATCGATCCAATCAACTCCTGGGGAACTCCCTCGTACTCTAACCAAACAGTATACTCAAATCACCAGGCTGCGACTCCCAGATTTCCTGCCTTTTACGGAGTGGACGAGCCAAAGGACAGAGTCTTTCATGCGTATTATCGAGCTAGTCCTTATGGTTGCGGTGCTGTGACAGTGGAACCAAGAGATGATCAGGAGATACTTCTGCAGTACCTTAAAGAGAGAGAGTGGCAGCTCCAGCAGGATCCTAACCTGCAAGGTCCCACATTCTAGGAGATAAAGCGGATATCGTATTGCCTCTCGAGTGGCTTGCTGTGGCAATTACTTAGCTGGAGTGTGTACTTTCGTCTGATTAATCACTCGAAAGACTTGCCAGTCACAACCCATTTTCCTGGTATGCAAATGTATGTAAAACTCATTGTACAGCGGATCTGATACAGGTAGACAAGGAAGAGTCAGCTAGGAAGAAAGAAAGGTCATACTCTCTCGTAGTGAGATTTAAAGCATCTGAAATTTGCTTATGTCCCTTTTGGACATTGTAATTGCTGAGAGAATACCTAGAGAAACCTTTTAGTCTTCTGACAAAACAACACTTCTAGTTGATAATGAAATGATAACCAAAGGCATGTTCAGACGTTGTTTATGTTTCTTGCCCTGGAGGGCATGTTGATCGAAATGATTTCTTGCTGCAGTCAAGATTTCGGCTTTTGTTGGCCTAGTATTTGCATTGTATGCATGTTCTGTCTCCTCATTTCTTTCACGGTTGCGATCTTATCAAAGCTGGATATACTTGTTTGGAAGTAGACTAGGTATTGAATTCTCTGTCTTGTGTCATGAGCAGGAAATCAGATGAATGCTCTGACTGCATCATCTGCATCATTAGGTTGGTGTCTCTTCCTTCATGGGAAAGGAGGGACATAGAACTCCAAGCGCTATTTGCACATTAAGAAGCATGAGTCGAATGCTAGATCTCTCGCTTTATTTTTTAAATTCAGGGGCACAAGTGTGCTAGAACACCCTGCAAATAGCATAACTTGGTTAAGTCCTGGCCCTTGGCCTGTGCAGGTGATCTTCACCAAAGCATTTTACACGTTGTTAGTGGGAAAGGCTAGATTTCATGTTTGGTGAAGTCACGAGTGAGTCATTTATGGTTGACTACTTAAGTGTCCAGACAGTGCTTGGCTGAATAGGATGTGTACTATGTCCGGAGCAGACAAACCACAATACCAGAAAGGAAGGGCATACATGAACTCATCAGCCACTCAACTCGATATCTTGCAATAGTCTTTACTTAATCTTCTTTTCTATGACATGATGTCGAAGCTGTCAGGCATGCAGACAGCGGGCTTGTTTGGCTTTGCAAACATTCGGAAAAAACACATTTCAGATCCTAATTTTGCATATTCATCCAAGCAGTCTCGAGGCCGAAATAATCTATTTCAAAATGCCATTTTCTTTGCTTCGAGCCATTGCGACGTGGTCCGAACCTTATGGCTTCATAATAGTGTCAGCCAATCCTTTCTTCACAAGAATAAATTTGGGAGTCAGTATTGCGAGATGAGATTCGAGACCACCTAAATGTTCTTACGTCAAGGTCACATCTGTCCACAGCAGATAGAAATCTGTCATCTCAAATAAGGCGACCAGAGAAAGGTGCGGGAATATGCCGATTAGATAAAGGTGTGGGAATATGTTGAATGGGTCAGGCCAAAAATATGACAAAGTTTTGTTAGATGAGCTGAAAATGAAAATTCATTTTCAAATTGGGCCATTCTTATAATTATGAAATTTTTCTGGTCCCCTCTGAAATTTGGCTAACTACTTTTGATCAAACCTTTGGAGCCCGAAAGTACTGGGGAGATCAAGAAAAGCCCGTGGAGGTTGCTCATCAGATCGACGGAAACAACTTCAAGCAAAAGCCCATCGCCCTCGTCTCGTTCGATTCAAGCTGCAGGAGTGACGTCATCACAGCCGGCGCCCGGATCGATCGGAGATGGAGGACAAGCCGCCGGCGAAGGAGGGCGACGTGTCGCCGGCGACGGCGGTCCTGCTCGGCGCTCTCGCGCCGGGAGTCAACGTACGGTTTCGAATTCCGGCGAGCGCAGGAGAGGGTCATTGACTTCGGCGCTCAAGGAAAGTGATGTTCTTTCCTTTGTTTCTTGCCTTTTGGATTTCAGGGTCCGACGTGGAACGCGCTGAAGATGGCGTTCGTGATGCTGGGTGGGTCGCTGGCCGTCATGATGGGCTTGGCCTTCTCTTCGAGCGATTCTTGGTTGACCCTCCACGTGTCGTTCCTCGTGATGATCACGCTCGCTCTGTTCTCGCTTCTTAGCTGGTAATATTCAGCTGCTTGTGCTCTTGCAGATGTTGCTTCCATGTCTTTTGATTGGGGCTCAGCCTTTTGGATATAGATTGTACTTGTTAGGGTGCATGAGTGAAAGGCGAAGTGAGATGGAGTCTCACTTTGGGTAATTAGAGTTAAAGAAGGACGAATTAGTATACCCATTGGCTTGAAATTATTTAGTGAGTGCTTGGTATAAGCAATTAGACAAGGAGGCATGCTGATGGATTTGGACTTCCCATTATGAGATACTTGGTTTCAGTTCGGCTTCCCAACATGTTTGTTTGCTTATGTTATGGTAATTGTAAGACAGGGTAGTTGAAATCCACGTGCAAGATTTGGTTGGACTTTGGTTTTGCTATTGATTGATTGATGCTGCTTTTGAAGAATATGGTTTCCATTGACTAGAGGAAATCTTGCCTTGGTCTTTGGATCTTGTCTGGAGAAAGTAGATGGAAACTCTGAAGTTTCTTTAGTTGGCAATTTCAGGGAATGGAGATGGTATTGTTAGGTCTAGACCCCCTTTTAGAGGAAGAATAATTGACGGTGGCTTCAATTTCAGCGCTTCATTTGATTTTCAAACACACTTTGCATCTGCAGAGACACATTGATTCATCTCTTGTTAATCTGTAGCAGATGTATGGTCTACTATTTTTCTGGGGACATCCACTTTCAATTAATAATTGTTGACGGGAGATGAATCTGCCGGATTTAGCATTTTTTTTTTTTTTTTTTTTTTTTTTTTAGAATATACAAGGGAAAAGGTTTGACAATTAAATCGACTATGGTAAATAAAGTTTCTGGACTAGCTTTATGCTCTGTAAATGTAGGTGGCATTCCATTTTTTATTCTACTATATTGGATAAATTCCTGGGAACTTCACCTGATAAAATTGGGAAATCTATTAATGATCTTTTGGACCTATTCAATGTAATTGGTGTACTGGTGTCTAAGATCCCAAAATACCGTTGGTGGATATGGGGAGACAAGGAGGGTAAAGAAGAAACGACTATGGGTTTGTTGATTGGGTGGCCTCCTGGTCTTGCTAATTCATAGGAAATTGATAGCTGGTGTGTTCTTTGAAATGACAACTTCGAAGATTTGATAATGTACATTCATGGTTGCATTTTCCCTTTAGACAAGTTCATGGCAATGGAAGTGGAACTTATGATATTCTTTGGATAAAATTAACCATATTTGTCTTTTTATATCATCTATTGCTTTTGCACCCCTGAGTCAAACCTTCATCTAAATTAAGGGAAATTTTGTCTTCTACATATGGTTAATTGAAGTAACTGGTGCAGTGATAGGTGCTGAGTCCAGTCTTCTTGCTGCATCACTAATATAGTATGTTTGGTTAAACTTGAAGCCATTGTGACGGTTGAAGTTGTAGAAGCAAACAGAGTTGCTTGAATGTGAGATTTTTTCTGGTTAAGCACTTGAAAATGGAACACGTATATGCTGCCGAAGGTTCTTGGATGTTGTATTGGTGGCCTTTTTAGTGTCTTTTCTTCCATTTGTTTCCTTATTAGCTGATTTTCCGCTTTCTCCCATTTACTATATACCACACCTGCATCTTTAACTTGTCTTTCTCCCAAAAATAAGCTTCCACAGCTCATGTGGCAAGTCTGACAGTCCTAGGTCACCTAAATCTGGAAACACTAAACACCTTCTCACCAAACGAAAAAATTAATAGAGACACCGAAAAGGGATTAAACTGGAGACACGTGCTCTGATTAAGATTTAGATCCTTAAGTTTTGTCTATGTTCAATCTCATATCTTACTTGGTTATTGCTTGGCATGTAAATAACTCTACTGAAAATTTCAGCTACATCTAGACGGGGAATGATAAGTGCAATATCAGTTGTCCATTTATTTTGTATTGCCCAGTGCAGTTCAATTTATTGCTGCTCTGTGTCATGTAGAATTCTTGCCTCCAGTTCTGGGGAAATGCAAAATTTGAGTGTGCCTAATGTATCCTAACACCATAAGAATAACAAGGCAGATAGGATTTTATGTGGAAATTCTCAGGTATTTGACGGCCCAGGGATGATGGGTCCCTTTTCCTTCCACCCCATCTCTCCTTTTCTTCATGGTTCTTAATAAATTAGGAATGGACACTACAGTTGGATGGTTACTTCTGACCTTTCATTTAGATGTCAGTTTGCTTTAGCTCTTCCAAGATGTGATGATGGGGGCAATAACCAAACGCTCTTTTGTACCACTGCTGCTATTTCCAGAGCTTCAACGGGTAGTGGGAGCAATTATTGAATGTTTCAACAACCAATTTTCCAAAATAGCATCTGCTTTCCAAAACTGCACTTTGTGGCCATTTCATTTTCACTTGTCTTTGTACCTGGGTCACTTGCAGTGACTCACTTTCCTGTCTGATCCATCTCCTCTATTTATGTCCATTTGCCATCTTAATCTTATTGAAATCATGCTTCACCAATGTTCCTCTGTTCCTTATTGCACTCCATCTCTGAAAATCCAAGTCTCTTCTTCACCACTGTCCCTGCTCTGCTACCATCAGTTTGTGCATTGCAGGTTGTTGTCAGAAACAAACGGAACGTTTGAAGTGACTGACTTCTCTGCAAAGTTTAACGTGCTTCAGTAATTGAAATTTTTATATATTGCTAGGATGTTCTAACTAGGCCGCCGTAGACAATCAGAACTTGTTCTTAGTGTCCCATTGCAGCGTAAAGCTAAAATGCAGGTTATCAGAACCCTCCTAGCCCACCAAACTGGTCACTGGGGAGAAGACATTTTCTTTTCCAGAGATAATTTGTTTTGCCCCATTTTCATTATCGTCCAATAAATGCTTATTCCCTCCCTTTTCTTCGTTTCTTTGGATTATCTTCTGGAGTAGTTGTGCTAACAACCGACACGAATGAATCTGGTTTTTTGGTTCTTTAGTCTCAAACTTTATCATTGGCTGGGAGATAAGCTTTGCTTGTTTTATCTTTGAAGTGTTGTTCTCAGGACAGGGTAATTTTTCTGCAGGTTTCTGGCACAAACCGGATTGGTTTCAGTTGACAGTCAAATGCAGGATCTTAATTTAGTGCCAAATGATCAGACCAAGAAAGAAAAAGTTCGCTGATACGGTCCCATGGTCTCATCAAGTGTAAATGCCAAGGCTGACAATTTTCAAGGTTACTCATGCATGACTTTGGAGAAGCGAGACAGGCAAATTTTTCGAAGAACTGTAACGCCAACAATAGGACACCCCAGCTTGTCTCTCTGCTCATGAGATTTTGGTCTGTAATTTTTGGGTCTCATCTCAGCTTATTTTTCTCTCATGGGCTTTACCCAGGATTAAAATACTTAAACACATTTATTTATAATTTTCAATTCTTTCAGATGTGCAAACATGTACTTTCGAAAAACTGAATACAGATGCACTTTTTCACCCCGTTATGAGTTCTCTCTTTGCTTTTCATGGTCCTTTACTCATTATATTCAGGAGTAGGTTCATTGCTCTAGGCTGAGCAGCAGCAGCAACTGCCTACCGGTTATTCTAACATTAGGTCATTTCATATTCTCTCTGACTGTGGTCCAAGGCCAAGGGCGATCTACTCTTTCCGCAGGGGGCAAAATCTGTGGATGGCTTATCATCATCTCAAGTCATTAACAGATAAATTTCCACCTGAATATTGTAGTCTGTCTTTTTTATCTATGCTTTTCAAGTGTTTTCAGGGTTCAAAAGTGATAATATCACGAACTCCTGTGAGAGATGGTATTGTAATGGAGTTGTGATATGCTATTGCTAGGCATTACTCTTCATACTCTGCTAGTCTATCCTCCAGTTGTCATCCTCAAAATTTAAAGAGCTTGAACCACTGAAGTTAACGGTTAAATACTTGGTAAGAAAGCAAAGTTACTACATGAAATTGAATCAGAAGTGAAACTGAATTGTGGCTGCAGATTTCAATCAGGATTAGAAGAGAATCAAAATCCAGACCTGACTTGAACAACTGTAAAAAACTGAATTCGATGAAAGAAAATTCCGGGTACCATTCGGTACTGGCCTTCCTTGTAATCGAAGAATTTATGTAGTCCATGGCTTGGTTTATCATTTCTATGTTGAGCCGCTGTTGCCTATCCAACACTGATCCAAGAGGGAATAAGTGTGTGGATCCATAGAAGTAAGGGTTTCGAGACCTCTGCAGTAGCTATCGAAGTCGATTTGCTGGTCGTCTCCCGTCGAAGCATCCGGTTGTCTAGAGGTCCCCTCACTAGCAACATTTAAGTATTCTCTGTACAGTACAGAAGAGCCTGTAGAGAAATTAGCCGCTAAGGTTTCGGTATCTCCGTCGCGGTGCTTGAATTGTCGCATTGGCAGTGCCGGAGCTACTGCTTCTTCTCCTTCGGCAGCTCTTGGTTCATTCGAGATCGGTGCGATTGAGGTGTTCAGGTCAAGGTCTTCAATGGGCCGGTATCGTCTGTTCCAGGGATTTTCCTCTGTTCTGGCCACCTTTTCAATGGAGAAGTACTGTGTTCCACAGGCACCAAAACGTTCTGAGGTTAGTGTCCATAAAATGAGAAATTAAAAAGGCCGTATCAACTCGCTTTTTGAATGACCTAATAAATGAAATCAATCACTTTCGTTCAAGAAAGGCAGAGAAGAACCACCACGACTCCATTCTCCTCGATAAATCCACGCCCTTTTTTTCTTTTTTTTCTTTTTTCTGACAACGCTCCGTAACTTTATAAGAAAAAATTGCCAAAAAAATTCTACATTTATTGCAAATTTTCCAATTTAGTCCTAAATCTTTTTTTTTTTTTTTGCCAATTTAGTTCATTTGGCCAAATTTGACCGGCCAAAGCTAGCGCACAATTTTTTAATAATATTTTATTTTTTTAGTTTTTCTTTTCTTTTTTTCTCACTCCTTTCTCCTTCCTCTTGCTTTGGCAACCGGCCAAAGGAGAGGGCTAGTTGTTGGCCAGTGGCGAGCTCGCTTTGCCAGTGGTTGGGCAAGCTTGCCTCACTAGGCGAGGTCAGCCTTGCCACTAGTCGGCAATTGACCCTCTCCTCTAGCCCATCGCTAGAGCAAGGGGAAAAAGGAGAGAGGAGGAAAGAAAAAAGAGAGAAAAAAAGGAAAAATAAAAAGTTAAAAAATAAAATTTTACTAAAAAATTGTCTACTTGTGCTTGCCGGCATCCACATTAGCGCCGGTTGGCTAAATTAGGCTAAATGGACTAGATTGACACAATTACAAAAAGTTTAGAACTGGGTTGGTCAAAAAAAAATTTATGACTAAATTGAAAAAATTGCAATAGGCTTATGACTTTTTTGGTAATTTTCCCAAATTTATAACATCTTAATCTTCTTTTTGGATATCCTCTTAATCAAAGTCAAAGTTTAATTTGGTCAAGGAACTATAAAAGAGCATGTTTTAAGCTAAAAAAAAAGAATGGAATAGCATTATCCATTGTTCAAATGTATAGACATATGTACCATAAACAATTGAGGGCATTGTGATAGAGAATCCTCATCCTAAGGGGACAAGAAGATTGAGATCTCTTAAAACAAGACAATTTATTATTCTCTATATATTGATACATTTTAGCGCTTTCTCCATAAATGTCAATTCTCATCTCTATTTTAACTTATGTCATTAGCTCGAGTCGATTTTGTTTATTACTAGGACAAAGTTAGGTTTTGATTCATTCCTCGTGAAACAAAATCAAATTCTACAGAGGTCATATCAAACATATCAACATGTCAAATTTTGAGTAAATTTTATTCACAAATCACCATTGTCATATTCAAAAAAAAAAAAATTATCAGTAACATTTTCTCCTAAGCACTGTTAGTAACCTCAGTCTATTGAGCTCTTCAATATAATAATTTCGTAGAGATAAAAGAGGACCTTATAGTAAGGTGGTCGACTTATCAAAATTACACGACAAATTAAAGAAAAAAACCTTAATCAAAGATTTCCTTCACTCTGAATTTTGGGAAAAATAAATTTTCTTTTTTTTTATTTTTTATTTTTCGCTTTTCTATGGAAGATTTCCTACAAATTTCTTCCCACGTGTCATTAACGTTATAATCCTACGTCCTCATTATGACCTCCACTTTTGTGGTCAACGCTGTTCACCCCCGTTAAAATTCGTTGAAATGTCCAAGACTAAAATTTCGTCGCCTAGCTAAACAAACTCGCCTTCCTTTTTGGAATTTTAAATTTGAATAATCCTGCTCTTGAACGTGATTAACGAAGCATATTAAATGAAACCCAACAAGGAAATAAATAAATAATTAAGACACTCACGATCTTCTTGCATTCATCTTCATAGAATGTAATGGAATCTCCGATATCCAGTCCATTTTGCCTCACTAATTCTCCTGCTTACGAATTAGATGCTGAACATGATTAGGTGAATGTACAAAGCCAATAGTAGAAATTAGGGTTTTCAATTTCATATTTCAATGAGAAAATTTCAAGATGAGAAGGATGCGGATATTTCTACACATCCACTTATTATCGGAGAATTACGAGTTAAATAAATCAAACAAATGCGATCGCCTAATTATAGGACATTGGAAAAAAAAAATTGGAAGAGGATGGAAAAGATACCTGTATTTTCGAATAAATACATTCTGCTATTGTTATTTGACCAATACCTACGTTTTGTCAAGGAGTTTGCACTATTAGTCAAAGAAGAATAATAGATTCATAGATAATTAAAGTTATTATTTGGAGCTGCAATGAATTAAGGAGAAATAAAGTGCAAAAAAGTTCAATAAAAGCTTGCTTGCTAACTTCTAACCTGTATCTCAAGATCCACTCATGGGGAGAGTACACATCTCTTATCACTAATTGAATTCCTTCTTTGTCGGGAATGATTGGAAGATTTTCTTCTGCCTCCCTCTAATTAAAAATCAACAAGGGGCAAAAACCCAACTTACAATAAAAGTTAAAACTCTATAGTTTTGACCAAGAAATTATCAAATGAATCGGTGGGTTATAATAGTATTTGGAGTCTCACCTTTGGAAGTACGATCCTTCCTAGGCACCCGACATCACTGTTCTTCAATTCCTTTTTGAAAAGCATTCTCAATCTCTATTCCAACCATCACACAATTCAATTCCAAAACAATCACGATTACGAAAAGAGCCACAAAAACTTCCAATAATATTCAGAATTTGAGATGTTAGTTTAAATTTCCCCACCTTACCATCTGGCATGAAAAATGTACGTTCATCCTCCCTACCATTGTTTTCCAAAGTCTGATCATCCATGGGATGTTTGCTTGAAATTACCCCATTGCTCGATGGGCTTGCGCTCGCATTTGTAGTAGACGAAGCCGACGAGCCCCTTCGGTGCAAATCGAGGCTCCTTCGGCGGGCCATCTTTCTTCTTTTTCTCGCGGCCTTTGTCGCCCAAGCGTCGAGAACCTTTTGGTCATGCCCCGCCAGATCGAACGTGGTTGGTCGAGACACTGGCGGTTCAAATCGAACCGGTTGAGGACCGTTGTGATTTTGCCAGAAACAGAAAGGCTCGGGCGAATAATGAGGTGGGTATGGGTATGGGTACGGATATGGAAATGGCAGCCCTTGAAATGAAGGTGCGGATTGTGTTGGGGCGTGAATTATCTGAGCTGGGGATCGTTCAAATGAAGAGAAATGAAGGTTTTGAGGATAACCCATCATTGGTTGCCTGCCTATATTGGAAATGCTTGTGGACTTGGAGGAGTCAAATGGTGCAAGAAACCTGCACATTTTCCTTTGAATTGAAACTCAAAACAATAAATGGTGAAGGAGCTTTTGCTATTTTTTCTTCAAGTCTCTAGCGACTTGGAGATTGCGAAAGTGAAGAGGCTTTTTATAGGGCAGCGTCTCAAGCTAGGGTTAAGGCCATTTTAGTATTAGGTCACTTGAGTTGGAAAGAAACAAAACCGGTTTTAACTCAAATGGACTAATTTCTAAGTTGTCAATTGCATTACGGGAAACAATTCACTACTTAAAAAAAAAAAGGATAAGAATTGCACGTACTATTGGTGTTATATCTCCGTAAAAATCATCGTTTCTAAGTTGAATCCATCCTATAAGTTCTTATTTAGGTCTAACTAATGGTCGGCTGAGAATATGTGTCAACTCGTAATTATTATGGTTAGATAACATGCCTTTGAAGACATTGAATGTGCATTATAAATGAATCCTCGAATGCCTAGATAATCATACATGAACACGCGCGACATGTGATACTCTTTTGCGGAGGAACTATCCTCCAGCAGATATAAGCATTATTTAATGAAGGACCAATGTCCATGTTTTGTCATTTCTTTCAGTTTTTGTACTCTCGTTATTTGATAAGTAAAACCGTTACGATTTTCCTGGACATTCGAGTTTGAAAATGATGAACGAGAAGGAGAAAGATGTCAAGACTAATAAATTCAGAGGAAACGGTGGTTTTAAGGGGGAAAGGCCATTGATATAGAGAGGGGGGGGAACTGCACTCATTATATAAATAATCTGATGTGAAAGTCAACATCTCTAATAAAATTATATGAGAATTCATGTTTGAGGGGATAATTGTCCAAAAATACTAGTTTTATTTTATAGTGGCCAATTCAACTCTAGACTTTTCAATTTTACTAATTTAGCATTAAATTTTTTTAAATTTTTTTTTTCCATTGTTCATCATTTCAAAAAAGGGTTGATGACTTTGTCAAGCCTTGGTGATGGCCATAAACCCTTAGTGGCCACAGGTGAGGGCTACAAAGCCCTCATCAATCGTGGGTGAGGGCCGGCGAGCAAGGGCATGCAAGCCCTTGCCTCTTGCCAACCATTGCTAAAGCCTTGGCGACTCCCGCTGATCCTTTCAAGAAGATAGTGAAAAGAAATTTAAAAAAATTCATGTTAACACCATTGTGTGACATAGAATGACTAATCATTACATCAATAATTTCTAGCCAAATTTGGTTAGAAAGACTACAAGGGTGTTTGGTTTAGTTTTCTCAAGATATTTTGGGCCGCCTAACTCCCTAGGGAAAAAGTTAGGGAAAAGTATAAAAAAAGTCATAAATTTATTGCATTGGTACCAATTCGGTCCATCCGGCCAATTTTGGCCGGGTGGGCGCTAATGTAGCAATTTTATGATTTTTTCGAATTTTTTTTATTAATTCGCTCGGCCTCGCCAAGGTCGCGAGCGATGGTGTGGTAACTATTTTTGAACCAATTTGGGAATATACTGGCATTGGGACTCGGCGGCAAGGCCAAGGCGAGGCTGAGCGAGGGTGAAAACCCAAAGGTAAAAGAAAAGAAAAAAAAAAAATTAATAAATAAAAAAATCATAAAAATTGCCACCTTGAATTTTCATCATTTTATTAAAAGGTTTAATGCAATTGAAAAGTTTAGAACTTTAGTACAAGGTTAATAAAAAAAGTTTTTTTTTTTTGGACCAATTTGGGAATATACATTCAAAATTGCACCCACTATTTTTTTGAATTTTTTTTTTTTTTTTTCATCTTTCCCCCACAATTTTTTTTTGAAATTTTTGTTATCTTGCCCTCTCTCGGCCATTGTCCATCTTCTTCAATTGTTGAAGGTGTCTTAGGAGGAGTAAAAGTGATTGGCCTCTAGTGTGCGCAATTCCAGTAGGGGAAGTCTGCGTATAGGTCCCAGATGACATGAGCTACGGAGTGCTCAAAGAGGTCACCATCAAAGTGAACGAAACGAAGAGCTTGTACTCACTAGGGCTCTCGGTGACAGAGGGTCTTCCGAGGAGGGAAACAAGTAAGAGCGATTCGGCTTCCCGCAAGCGCCGTAGACGAGGATTCTAAAGTTCTTAAGCATGTTGTCGTATTTGGCAATAAAAATGACTGGTGATAGATATGGCGGAGGAGCAAAAGGAGGATACAGTGGAGTAGAAAGCTCTTTATTAGCATAACAATTTTTAAGGATATTGAGAATAACAGTTTATTATAAACTACAAATTCTTAAAGGAGTGGATTTTGCAATAGTTTATAATTATTTATTTATTAACTTTTTTTGTTTGAAATAGACTATTATTCTCATAATAGATTATATGTTATTACATAATCATTTCTCAAGTAGAAAAGGTATAGAGAGAGAGAGTGCAAGGAAGAGAGAGAGGTTGGCAATGAGCATTTTCCACGGGCGTTGGAGAGAAGATGAGCTATTTATTTTGTGATTTGAGATCAAAGCAGGATTTTAAAAACCAAATGAAGTTCATAGAGCCCCTTTTTATTAAGAATCAAAGGACATTCAAACTTTAGGATTTTGATGAAGGATCATATGGCTCCCATGAAGTTCTTTTGTTTTTTCTTCTTCCTTTCTGTTGCATTTTTCTCACCTTTTTTTGGGTAATGCGCTACTTGTAATGGTGTTTTGATCATATCATCCAGGTCCCACTTTTTCAACATCTTCCCTTTTCTTCTTTCTATCAAATATGATGTGTAGTTTAGGGCGCGTTTGGTAACGATTCTGTTTCCGGAGATAGATTATAATAAAAAATGATTATTTTTTATTCTGTTTTCGGGAACAGATTCTAAGCATTTTAAGCCGTTTGGTAACTGTTCAAAATTTCTGATTCTATAATAGAATTGCATTTGATACTTGTGCTCATTAATTATGTTCCAAATCAATTTCTTTTAATTTTTAAATAATTTTTATACTTTTTATACTTTTTCTTTTTCTTTTTTTCTTTTTTCTCCTATTCTTCTTCTTCAAGCGGGTCGCCGGACAGGCGATGGGCCAAACGAGGGCTAGCGACCTCACCGGAGCGTCGCCGGCCCCGGCGGGGCCCTCATGGGCCGAGCCTCGCCGATAGCCGAGTGAGGCTCCCCAGCCCCTCACCCAGCCCCGGCAAGGCCCACTTGGCCACCGGCAAGCTCGCCGGACCAGTTGCCGGTGACCAGCGGCCGTGGCGGCGGGCGGTGGCGGACAACAACTGCGGGATGGCAATCAATGAAGAAGAAAAAAAAAAGAGAAGAAGAAGAGAAAATTAAAGAAGAAGAGTTGGTTTTGATTCTTAAATTTGCTTCCGTAACAAGAATCAATTTTTTTTTTTATTCTTAATTATGTTCCAAATCTATTTCCGGAAACAAAAAAAATAGAAATTTGTTCCCGAGAACAAAAATTTTACTAAACATGATTCTGTTCCCAAACTACTCCCAGGAACAAAAAATCAAAATCAGTCATTGTTGGGATGGTTACTAAATAGGTACTTAGTTTCTTCATTTTTTTTCTTAGAGATCCCACCTTACTCCTCCTTAATTCTCTCTATCCTCTCTCCTAGAGGTAATTCTCGCCCTCTCCAATTACTTTTAATTAAATCTAATTATGGTTCAAGTCTTATTGATAATTTATTAGTGATCAAGAAATGAAGAAAGCTTACTCTCATCTCAATTCCGCTCCTAAAAGGATTCACATTTTCCAGCTAGTAAAGAAAATGGAGAGAAAGGAAAAAAAAAAAAGAAAGCTTCAAAGTCATAATTTTGTTTTTCTCGCCCTCATCAGATGCAATCGAAGATATTCCATTGCTGCGTTGATCTTTTTCTGCTTCTTTGTTTTCTTCATAAGCTTTATAATTATGACCATGGACAACATGGCTACCAACATAATCATCGTCAACTGAATCATGACCATGAACTTTAGGACCACCAAATCATGGTCCTCTTGCTCACTCTCTCCCTCCCTTTCTCTATCTCCCTTTGATCTCTCCATTTCTTCTTTCTCTTCTCCTTCATCGTGATAGACATATTGACTGACCTTTACTTTAGTTGACCACTCTTGACTATCTCTCCTACAGTCTCATCATCAGCATGCCATTTCTTCAGGAAAAGTGCCAAAAAAGTCTTAAATCTTTTATCTTTATGCCGATTTAGTCCTAAACATTTTTTTATTACCGATTTAGTTCTAAACATTTTTACGTTGTGCCAATTAAGTCATTTCCAGCTAATTTTAGTCGGATTTTGCTGACTGAATGCCGGCGCTGACATGGCCTAATCGGAGCTAATGTGGATAACTTTTAATAATATTTTAATATTTTAGAATTTTTTTATTTTTTATTTTTAAAATTTTTATTCTTATTTTTTTATTTTTTATTTTTAAAATTTTTATTCTTATTTTTTATTTTTTATTTTTTTAAAATTTTTATTCTTATTTTTTTACTTTTTATTTTTTATTTTTTTATTTTTCTGTTTTTCTTCTCTCTCTTCTTCCTCTAGCTAGTTGCCAAAAAAAAAGAAAAAAAGAAAAAAAGATTATTAAAAGTTGTCCACGTCATCGCCAATTAGGCCATGTCAGCCGGCCAGCATCCAGTCAGCAAAATTCGGTCAAAATTGGCCAGAAATGACTGAATTAGCACAATGTAAAAAGGTTTAAGACTAAATCGGCACAAAAAAAATGTTTAGGACTAAATTGGCACAAAAATAAAAGGTTTATGATTTTTTTGGCCTAGATGAACTTTTTCCAGTATTTGATATTTGATCATCTTGAGAGAGAGAGAGAGAGAGAGGGGAGGGTAGATAATCGGTTAAGGGCGTCGTCTTACCACTTGGTGAACATCCACCCATGAATCTTTTCTCGTCGAGCTTCATCCATCTTGGTTCACCAAGGCCTATTCTTGCAACACCGACATCATCACCAAATCTCTCCAGAAATCCATCTCCTCCGCTGTCACAACCACAGTTGCCACCACTACCACCACCTCCTCCAACAATGCCGACACCCTTACCCCAACGTTGTCTACCCCTTTCTTAAACACCAATCCGAGCCTACGCCTTCTATCTCTACCACCATTGCTGTTGCTCCCTTAGGGTCCAGCCAGGAGGCCACGGTGCCGAAAGCTGAACGAGTTTCCATTCTCAACACATCCAAGGTCCCAAAGCAGGAGTCGTGCGCGTCAAAGAGGTTCCAAACTACCTACACATTTGCCCGCTTGGCCAACTTCCGCCAAATGGTGCAGCAGGTGACCGATACTAGGCTCGGCGGCAAAGAGGCTCTAGGTGTTGGTGCCAATCCACAAGCTAGAGCTACAAAGGCCCAAAAACCCGACCACCAGTCTGACCACCAACATCGTTTGGTGAGAAAAATAAGAAATGGTACCCACGATAAATGAAAAAGGAGAAACCAAGTGGACACATCACACCTAAGAAAAAGAAAAAGGGAACACTTTGGCTACGTTTGAAAGGTTGGTGGTCTGGATTTCTAATTAGGATAAGATATAAAATTCAGGAATTTTACCATGTCCTATTAATTATTTGGTGATTGCAATAATAAAATCAGATATATTCACATCATATTATATAAATTTTTTTAAATATAAATAGCATATTAATATAAATGAACAAAAATTTTACAAATAAAGATTGTAAAAATCTTTCGAGACGCTCTTAACTACTTTAATTAATTTATTTTTTTATTTCATTTTCCTCTCTTTTTAATTAATTTCTTTTTTATTTCTTTTTCTCCTTCAATCATTCTCTAATAAAATTTTATTAAATAAAAAAAAAAGTACTAATATACCTAAAATACTAAAATATCTAAAATATGTAATAAATATAAATATATATTTATACATTGAAATTATATTATAAAATTAAATTAAATTCGAATAAAAATAAAAATAAGATTAAAATAAAATAACTAAATTATTCTTTTTTGTTATTTTGAATTTTATATTAGAATTCAAATATTATTTATGTTGAAATATAATTTTAATTTTGTTAATTTAAGAAGTTTGTTATTCGAGAAAAATAACTTTCATATTATGGATGTTAGAAATTCTATCTATCTTTATCCCACTTTCCCCATTAGATAATTTTATCGGATTTATATCCTCTTTATTCAACTTTATTTTATCTTGAGTAGGCACTAAACACAAAATGGAATAAATTTTATTATATCCTGAATTATATTCTAACTACCAAACGTAGCCTTATGGTAAATTACTAACAAAGGATATGAAAAAGTGGGATCGTGAAGGGTAATATGGTGAAGAAAGAATTACGACACTTGGAGGATTGGCGTAGCCCTAGATTTGTTAGTCGCGGCCCTAGATGTGGTGGCCATCATGGCCGTTGCCATTGCAGGTTTATTTATATTTCTATATAATGAAAATAGTCATATCTACTAATCCGACTTGTAATTTAGCAAATCTTACTGCATAATATTTACATTTCATTAATGATATCACATGTTTGTATTAGTTGGCAAACTAAAATAAATGTTTGTCCATTTGCCATCTACTTATAATTATTAAATGTTTGTCTACAATGATAAGTGCAATTAGATAGTACTTTAGTTGCGTACATATTAAAAATTTGATACTATTTTCTATCAATGTTTCAAAGAAAGTTTTCATTATTAGTCTATATAAAGGCTATGGAAAATTCAATTAGTCACCGAAAGGCACATCTAAGGAGACAAATTGAATAGTTTGTTGCCTTAAATTACAATCAACGGTGATCAAACACCCAAGCACGAGTAGCGCAATTGGTATGAGTTCTCTCTTTCATCGCAGAGGTCGAGGGTTCAAACCCTCTTGTTGCTAAAGTGGCCCGACGGTGCCACCAGCGAGTACTGGAGGGTCGTGTGATTTCCGAAGGGTGATCTTCGACAATTCTCTAGCAGTTCCTCGGTCAACAAAAAAAAAAAAAACGGTGATCAAACTTTCTTGTGTCACATTAGGCATACCCAATGTGATGAAATATGATTTTGTCGCTTGAGGATCAACTAAAGACGACCAAGTCCTAAATTTTTTCCATTAGGATATCCCCAAAGGCGACGAAATTTTTTTTTTTATATCACTTTACGTTTATCTTAAGATGACTAATAATTATTTTCATTTTATAGATATAAATCTTCATTTCTTAAAATTTGAATTATATTGCTTATGCCGAAATCGAAGGCGACAAAACCATAAGTTTGTCATTTTATGTCTAATCTAAGTGACAAAATTTCATGTTTGTTGTCATCAGTTCAGAATCATCCCAAATTTGATTGAATCAATAGTGACAACGTACAAATTTTGTTGCTTAATTTTACTTAAAAACAACAAAATACTTTTGAGGATAATACCTAAAGCAACAAACTTAAAAATTTGTTGGGTTTGGTGGACTCTAAGGCAAGTATCGCCATGGGTGACTTGTCCGAGCAATGTCATTATTTTTGTAGTCTGGTAGTAGAATAACTTTTCCTTTCACTATTTAAAAAAAAATAAAATAAAACATGGCGAGACTCATCATGTCGTGGTTTTATCAAACTTAATCAAGCAATTGGAGAAATTCATACTTTCAATTATAAATGTATTAAATTATACCAAAAGATTGATAAACGAATATTTTAAATTTATTGGTTTACCAATTATGTATGTACTCTTTTGGTATTTGGAATGAACTAAATAAATTTGGATAATCTTATCGAGCATTTTTGTAAAACGCTATATTTTTCCAAATAAACTTCATCTATCTAAAGGTAAGCATCAATCCCCAGTCAACTCAGAAAGCAGACCGATCCGGCCTGTTCTAGGAATTCCATTATCTTCTTTGACGAGTAAAAAGCTCTCTTTCTATCTCTCTAGAGACTTACGTTTTTATTTTTATTTTTGGGTCGGTATCTAGAGACTTACATTGACAAGCAAGAGCTTTCCAAATGAAGTGTTGCTCATTATCTTCTTTTTGTACGATTCTTACTTGCTTTCATATCAAATGAGTCATTTTCTTCTTATATTGTGGAAGTTTTAGGGGCGTTTATCAGTGAGATTAACTCGAATCGAATCGATTGGTTTGGATTTTCTTCTCTCCTTTTCTTTTATTTTTTTAATAGATGGATTGCATGGTAGGAAATGGCAACGTTTGGGCTGCACTAGAAGTCGACGATCGGGATGTGCCTGACGGAGACCTTGGATGAGATGTTCTCGAATTCTTATCTTTGAGCTTGCCATTCAAGTTTTTGTCCATCTCGATAACACTCGGATCTAGATTCTATCTTCATTTTTCGTTCTGTTCTTGCAGTTGTTTGTTTATGTTGAGCTCATAACTATGCATATTAGTGCTTGACCAAGGCTTTGGCGACCTAGGTCAAAAGCAAGGTCTCATTTTGATTTTCAATTTTGTTATCTGATAAATACATATTGGTTGGCTTCATACATCATGGTGAGTGATGCATTACTGGAGCAAAATAATAAGTTCCCAAAAATGAATAACAAGTAATGTATGAGTAGATGCCATGATAAGGGTGTTGAACCGGTCCATACTGGAACTAATCACACCCTTATATATTTTTTGTCATAATACGATTGTGTGAGCGCGCGTGTGCGTGTGTATGTATTTATGCATGTGTGTGTGTGTACCATAAAGTAGACATAGCCAATGGGGTCCAAACAAAGGTTGTCATTACACAGTAGAGCCCAAAGGACCTGAGAGGGGAAGAGAGCCAATCAGATGGAAGACATTTCTTTTTATGGGCCCGCGCCACCCAATCAGTCACAGAGTTTGCGATTCTTGGACAGAATTTCAGGTCCACGCCCTATACCCTTGAAAGCATAAAGGAGCATTCCGCGATAAGGGCGCTTACTTCCTGGCTAATCTGTTGTCCTTGCTTTAGTGGAGTTATCAATTCTATACGGTCCGACTCCACCTCGACTCCTTCAACTTTGTTCTGTTCAACGTACATGGGAGGCAGCGAGAAGATATAGGGTTTCGATTTCTGCAGGAGAGGACACTCGGACGAACTGGACAAAATGATCGACGAGGTAGTTGGAGTAGTCCTGACAGATTAAAGCTATCGCACCGTCTGTCAATTCTTCACCTAAAGATCCATTAACAATGGTTTTCAGGAACCATCGGCCGTGATAGCTTTGCTAGATAGGCTCCTGCTTTTGAAGGGAAATGTCAAGTGTTCGAAGCCCCTGCAACGCAAATTGCCGGGAGGCTGGTAAACCATTAAGTGTATTACGCGTGGCGCCCTGGTGGTGGGTCATGGGCTAGCCTAGCGTCACCTGGAGGTTTACGTGGCGGCTGTCGGCCAAAATAGTTCCTTTGGCACAAAAAAAAAAAAATAAATTAAGTTGAGATAAATGTGGTATTGGTGTATTAGGTTGGAAGATTTTGTCATACAAAAATTAGTTTGCAATAATTATAGGACAAGTGTTCCAATTTGAAGTTTTTGGTGGTATTAACATAATAAATAAATATTGCGGCTAGCTTTATTACAACCCTAACTCTATAAAATCCTACCGACCAAAAAAACTCTATAAAATCTTAAATGGTTTTGAAATCAAACATAAATTAAATAACAAAAAAAGAAAATAAGGCCGAACTATCAAAAAGGCCTAAAATAACGCTCAAGGATGCCTAAAAATAGAAAACTTTTCCAAAACACGCTTGAATGAAACGTCCCTATCTAATTATGGTATAGCATTACAATGAGCTTTTCGAAAAGCTTGTTTACTGCACATTTACCACCTCTTGTTTTGGGCCTATGTATTGGACTTTTATTTATCCTAATGCTCCCAAAAGTTTTTACCATTTGCATTCACATCACGTTCCCAAAATGGATAACCTAATCAAATATTCCTCCACACTCTTCACCAATCTCTCTTGCATTCACATCACGTTCCCAAAATGGATAACCTAATCAAATATTCCTCCACACTCTTCACCAATCTCTCTCTCTCTCTCTCTCTCTCTCTCTCTCTCTCTCTCTCTCAATTAAATGTACCAAAAAGGGTAGGTTTTCAGACCAAATGGAACCACCCTGTTAGAGTTGGTTCTAATTTATGAAACCTAAAATCAGCTTGGAACCAAATCAACTGGTTCCAAAATTGACATGGTGATTGGGCCTATCTTGATTTAGGCATCGATGGATTTCCTAGGCTTCCTGATTTGAAACCCATACCCAATATATCTATCTTCTTTTCAAACCAAAAAAAGAGCTAAAAATAAGTTCAAAATTAGTTTGCGGAAAGAACCTACAATTCACAGTATAAAAGCGAACACCAAATCATTCAAGGCCAATTCTCCAATTTGTTACATGGGAACCCACTCGGACCCTTGTGAACCGGCCTGAACCAATCGGATAAGACTGGTTTAGTTTGGTTCCTGGTTGAACCATTCTGATTGCTCACCTCTAAATCATAAATTTTTTTTTTTTTTCATCTGAATTTGACGTAACTTATTTTTTATTACTTGAAGTAGCTTAAATTTTCATATGTTATGAATAGGTGATTTGCTATGCAGCTTCTCTTTGTTCCTATGATTGTGAGTTAATAAAATTAATAATAGAAGAAGAAATTGGCTTGGTTCGATTGAAAACCTAATCAAATTTGTTTTTTTTTTTTTTTTTTTGGAATTCATTCGGCTTAATTTCAGTTTTCTTCGAATCAAGTTAGATTTATGTAAAATAGGGAGACGGGCTCAACCCTCATAGGCTTAAGCCTTGGATTGGAGCTCTGAAGCAAGAGACCTTTTGCACCAAAAAATCAACAGGATATTTACGTGGGCCAGAACTCCTCGGTCCTCATCTCCAACATATTTTTCTGCCATCGTCTTCGGGTATGTCCTCAAACCAGACACATCAATAGTTCAATGAATCTGCGAAAAATAATAATCTTCAACTTTAGTCTTTAGGTAATTTTTCATTTTCATGCTTATATATATACACACACACCAGGTAAATTGTCAAAGTGGGGTGATTGCAAATCAAGTCATAATGTTTTGGATATAGTTAATATTACGAAAAAAAAAACCTAACTAATACACCCGTGAAAAATTTTCCAACTGTGATATTTATGATAACCCCTGAAAATGTGGGGATTCGAAGCTCCTACTTCCCATTTTTATGTTGGAATGATGGCCACTGGAACAAACCCCAATGGTTAGATGGTCCTTTTGTTAATGGATGGATATTTATGGCATGACAACAAGCAGCTCGATTTTTTATTTTTTATACTTTTGGCTAGGGAACAAGTAGGTAGAGTTAATTCTCTTTATTTTTGGTTTTCCCACTTGCTTTGGCGTTCTTTCAGTTTTTGCTGTCATGGTAAGAATCTATCACATTTCATTGCAAAAGAAAAACCTATTTTATTTCAATAGGTCACAATATGCAGTAATTTGTACATAATTTACCATTTTGATTATTTATAATTTGTTTCAAATCTTTTTACTTCATTTCGAAAACCCATCATTTCAATTAATTAAATTAAGTCATCTCATCCTTCATATTGACATAAGCAATCACATATCCGCATATAGCATATATAACTATGGAGATCGGTGGAAGCTAGCTTCAAAGTATTGGTAATGCTGAACACAACATGGATATGACGAGATAAAACACAAATTACAAAGAGAGAATATGAACGCGACATGATATGGTACGCTTAACTTTTATATTAAAACGAACAAAGACGAAACGACGCATTTCCGCGTAATTAGATTATCCAGCAAATCAAGATATTTGAGACCGACACGAATAAGTACGAATTGCAAACGCGAATATCGAAGAAATAATTAGAAATCTAAAAGTCCTAAGAGAATCTTCTCCCTGTGTCCTCTCCCATGTGAACTGAAACCATTATTTAGTCGTTGCATCTTGGAAAACTCGAAAGTGCCGTTCATACACTGTGGGACCTTCAGAATGTTGTGCACCAAGAAATTAAATAATTTCAAGGATCTTTCGATAGGCCATGCGCCAGAAAAAAATAAAATATATATATAAAAAAAAAGAACATGTGCAAATCTAATCTTTTTGGGGCAGAGAGAAGGGACATAAATTCGTGGTTGGCTTCGCTCCAAACTTATGCGTGGGCCTTGATTCTATACTCAACTAATTAAGGAATTTAATTGGGTCCTCGTGATAAAAAGTATGTGAGCCGAACCTAATGCCTATATTGCATTCTCACGTTAAAAAAATTGTATTTGAACAACCATCGAATAAGAGAGGACTTGAAGGTTCACGAGCGCCTACAAAATATATTCCATAAGAACTACGCGGAAATTACGTGAAATTCCTTTTTTTTATTCTTAAGCAAGCTCCTGAGAAGGTTGAGTCAAACTGCAACTTCCATTTCATTTATTATTTCTTTCTTTTTTTAGAACTATTTTTCCTTTTCATAAGGATCGGGAGATTGGATCTTGTTACGAGAAGAATGGTTGGTTGATGAATAACTCACTTTTTTATCATCATTTCCCTTAGTCACTATGAACACGATATTCTTTTTTTCTTTTTTCTTTTTTTGAACACGATATTCATTAGTGGATGATTAGCATGTGAAAGAATCCAGTTGCAAAACTAGCTTTGAAAGTAGATGTCGCTAATCCAATAATGAACGTGTAGCGTGGTAATTCTTGCACAACCCAGAAATAATAAAAGGGCATCCATAAAATTACGGATCCACGGTAAAAGTAGGATTAATTTCTTTTTATGACATGGATAAATTCATGAGTCATGAAACACTTCACAGATTTATAATAAACCTCACGTGGATTAAAATTGAATTTGGCAATAAAATTCCGAGTTTTTTCGTAGAGATTGTCAGTGAAATTCCGAATGAAGATATAAAGAAAACATAAGATACAAATTTTGTTACCTTATCCATAAATAAAACATTATCCTAACGTTGATTGGCTCATATATCAAAATTTAAGTTTAAGTATATCGCATACACCGTGGCATGATGGCTTGATTAAATTATTTTGTTCACAGTAAATTTTCCAGAAAATTCAATCCCTGGGGCAATCCCATTAAACGGATTCTCCACTAGAGAGGTGTATCTCAACAACCATTTATTAATAAACTATGGTGGGAATGGTTTATAGTCAACATCTTATAATATAGTGCATTATATTTCTAAAAAGCCACTAATCAAGCCGCACCGTCTCATCCACGAGACCATGTTGTTATAGGTTTATAGCTTTTATAAATGCTATATATTGAACACTATGGTCCCCATTATTTTTTTCAGATTTTTTTAAAGCATTTACTTACTTCCACGATGATTTTGCACGAAGCTAAAGGACGCATTTTGCACAAAGTGGAAATAATTTCATCTCAAATTGATGTTGTCGGAATAGGTTTTTCATGTTTAATCATTTTCAGTGGAAAGTGTGTTCATTTTTTGGAACGTACATCGACTTCCGTTGAACTTATATTTGGGCCTAACCCGCTAATTTATGGTTGTTGCCTAAGTCTCTCCATTTGCCCTTCATGTTTGAGCTGCATAGATGGAAGACATCCACCCGTTGATCAGGTCTAGATGCATGAAGGGCTT